>NC_142786.1:12500-202500 GCF_988280905.1 Pimephales promelas
CTGCAAGGAGCCAGCAGACACAGGCCCCATTAAATAGATGACATGGGTAGAGGAGGCGGGAGGAGCATCAATGAGAGGCTTCATGCTGAGTGAGAAGGACATCAGACTGGACTGTTTAAACAGCTGGAGGGACCGGCCAACACAGGATAATGGGTTATAAAAAAAGATTATAACCTGACAAGTACTTTACTGTAATTTTGAAAATGTTTAAAAACTAAAATGAAAAAAAAAAAAAGTGTAGCAAAATACAAGACAAGCTTACAACTTGCATACAAAGCTTTACAATATAAGAAGGGGCAAACAATGGCATAAAAGGTAACAGATAATGTAAGAAACAAGTTAAAAGGTATTTATTAACAATAAAAACAATGCTTTAAAAATAAAGATCTAAATATAAAATAAATGCAAAGACAGACAAAAGGGTCATAAAATAAAAAAGTCAAATGGAACAAGAGGAGAAACCATAGTTTGTCTGTACCTTTTTTAATTAAGATAAATACAAAATTAGTACAATGTAAATAAAACACTTAAGAAAAAAAAGTGTCTGCGCAGGAGGCATCCCTATATTTTGTAGCTTAAGTGACTTTGATTTGCACCTGCAGTTGATAGACTCATGAGGTGCGGGGTGAAAATCAACCTTGGACAAGACCCACCCACTGAAGTACAACACAAGTCCCACCCACCCAAGTCCAACAGCTGAACACTTGAAAAGAAAGATCTCCAGTTTTCCAGAAGTTCATGAAAATTAATCAAGTACCCAGAAAACTCAATAACCATCCCATCAGGGAGAACAAAATTCAAACAGGCTGAATGAAATAGCAGCATCAGCCACAAATAAAAATGAGCACAAGAACATAGAGATGAATCAAAGCAAAAAAAGGGTTTAGTAAGACAGCCACTAATGCGAACATACAGAAGACAGTCAGAATATAAACAGGCACATACATTTACAAAACACACAAACAGTAAAGGCAAACCTTTTATAAAGTACATTTAAATACAAAATACAACTGTTCCAGAAAAATAGGAATGGGCATAAAAATGGTCAATGGGACTGGGCCATAAAACAGCACAATGGCTTACATTCAATCATAAAAAGCCAATAAAACTAAAATAGGCTTAGGGAAAATGCAAAGACAAGAGCAGTGATAGTTCAAATGCAAAGGAAAGAGATCAAAATACAAAAGATGGGAAAAAAATGCACAAATACAAAAAGTGCCATTGAGACCATGATAAGGACATAAGTGGCCAAGCCATAAATACAAAAGCAAATGTTGTCCAATCAATTTCATGACATTAATAAATTTTCTCTTTATTAAAAAGTGCTCCTGTGTTAAAAGTAACTTTTCAAAAAGTAACTTTTCAAAAAGTAACTTTTCAAAAAGTAACTTTTCAAAAAGTAACTTTTCAAAAAGTAACTTTTCAAAAAGTAACTTTTCAAAAAGTAACTTTTCAAAAAGTAACTTTTCAAAAAGTAACTTTTCAAAAAGTAACTTTTCAAAAAGTAACTTTTCAAAAAGTAACTTTTCAAAAAGTAACTTTTCAAAAAGTAACTTTTCAAAAAGTAACTTTTCAAAAAGTAACTTTTCAAAAAGTAACTTTTCAAAAAGTAACTTTTCAAAAAGTAACTTTTCAAAAAGTAACTTTTCAAAAAGTAACTTTTCAAAAAGTAACTTTTCAAAAAGTAACTTTTCAAAAAGTAACTTTTCAAAAAGTAACTTTTCAAAAAGTAACTTTTCAAAAAGTAACTTTTCAAAAAGTAACTTTTCAAAAAGTAACTTTTCAAAAAGTAACTTTTCAAAAAGTAACTTTTCAAAAAGTAACTTTTCAAAAAGTAACTTTTCAAAAAGTAACTTTTCAAAAAGTAACTTTTCAAAAAGTAACTTTTCAAAAAGTAACTTTTCAAAAAGTAACTTTTCAAAAAGTAACTTTTCAAAAAGTAACTTTTCAAAAAGTAACTTTTCAAAAAGTAACTTTTCAAAAAGTAACTTTTCAAAAAGTAACTTTTCAAAAAGTAACTTTTCAAAAAGTAACTTTTCAAAAAGTAACTCCCACCAAAAAGTAACTCCCACCAAAAAGTAACTCCCACCAAAAAGTAACTCCCACCAAAAAGTAACTCCCACCAAAAAGTAACTCCCACCAAAAAGTAACTCCCACCAAAAAGTAACTCCCACCAAAAAGTAACTCCCACCAAAATAAAAAAAATACATTAAAAGTCAAATCACAAGCAGAAATATAAAATAAAAAATAAACACATTAATTCAATCAACAGCATAAAAATAAAAAAGGAGCATTTAGTTACAACTAAACTTACAAAGGAAATAGAAATACAAAGGAAACAGAAATACAACAGTACTAGAAGAAATCAAAAGAAATTGAAAACAGTATTAAATAAGAGACAGAGGATGATTGACATTTTGATGTGGAGCTTGAGAGAGCTGTGACCAAGGGATGTGCTGACAGAGGGAATCACCACAGAGGAGATAATGGAGGGAATAGGGAGGCAGAACATGGCAGGAAGCCCCAACAAGGTCACCAGGATGTAGGGCCGTAGCACAGTCAATAAAAGGATAGGTGGACCTTTGGTAAATGGACCAAGCAGAACCCAGGGGACAACAAAATGAGATGGAGCCATTAGAGATGAGGATTTAGGCAGAGCTGAAGACCCAAGGCAAGACCACTGCACTGCAGGGCAGAGGCAGAACCACAGAGGTTGAAGGAATAAGGCAAGACCCCCGATACAGCTTGAGGGATAACTGCCCATGGTGGAACTGATAGGTCGACAGAGTGAAAGTTAAGTCCGGGGCTTGGCACAAAGACAGATGATCAACACCTAGGCAGAGCTGGTAATCTGGAATACAAAGGTTGACCCAAGGTGCAATGAAGGATGAGGCAAAAGGCTGCAAGGAGCCAGTGGACACAGGCCCCATTAACTAAATAACATGGGTAGAGGAGGCGGGAGGAGCATCAATGAGAAGATAACCCATAAAAAAAAAGATTATAACCTGACAAGTACTTTAAAGTCATTTTGAAAATGTTTAAAAACTAAAATGAAAAACAAAACAAAGTGCAACAAAATACAAGACAAGTTACAACTTTCATACAAAGCTTTACAATACAAGAAGGGGCAAACAATGGCATAAAAGGTAACAGAATGTACGAAACAAGTTAAAAGGTATTTATTAACAATAAAAACAATGCTTTAAAAATAAAGATCTAAATATAAAATAAATGCAAAGACAGACAAAAGGGTCATAAAATAGAAAGTCAAATGAAACAAGAGGACAAACCATAGTTTGGTTGTCCCTTTAATTAAGATAAATACAAAATTAGTACAATGTAAATAAAACACTTAAGAAAAAAGTGTCTGCACAGGAGGCATCCCTATATATTGTAGCTTAAGTGACTTTGATTTGCACCTGCAGTTGATAGACTCATGAGGTACAATGAGGTCCACTGAAGTACAACAGCTGAACACTTGAAAAGAAAGATCTCCAGTTTTCCAGAAGTTCATGAAAATAAATCAAGTACCCAGAAAACTCAATAACCATCCCATCGGGGAGAACAAAATTCAAACAGGCTGAATGAAATAGCAGCATCAGGCACAAATAAAAATCAGCACAAGAACATAGAGATGAATCAAAGCAGAAAAAGGGTGTAGTAAGACAGCCACTAATGCTAACATACAGAAGGCAGTCAGAATATAAACAGGCACATACATTTACAAAACACACAAACAGCAAAGGCAAACCTTTTATAAAGTACATTTAAATACAAAATACAACTGTTCCAGATAAATAGGAATGGGCATAAAAATGGTCAATGGGACTGGGCCATAAAACAGCACAATGGCTTACAAGGCAAGGAGCATAAATTAAAGATATATGGAAAACATTCAATCATAAAAAGCCAATAAAACTAAAATAGGCTTAGGGAAAATGCAAAGACAAGAGCAGTGATGGTTCAAATGCAAAGGCAAGAGATCAAAATACAAAAGATGGGAAAAATGCACAAATGCAAAAAGTGCCATTGAGACCATGATAAGGACATAAGTGCAGAGACAAAATTTAAGGAGCATTAAGGCATAAAGGGTATTACAAATTTAATCCAACACCACAAGGAAAAAATATGTAAAAATCACTACAACAGGGCAAAAAAAAGGGACTTAACTGGCAAAGGCATAAAAGGCAAACAGCAGAAACACTAAAGGGCAATAGGAATGCAAAAGGAAGAATAATCTGAGACGTGCAGCTTTTATGCTTAACAACTTTATTTTGTTCTGTCTTAGAATAGCTTAGACAAGACCATAAAGGGCACAGAACAAAGTTTAAATAGAAGTTAGTAAATAAAATACTGTACAAAAGGAAAAAAAAAGACAGACTGATTGAAATATAGAGGGCATAAAAAATCCTAAAATAAAAAACCTAAAATGTGCTGAAATACAAAAAACAAGGTTAAACAATACAAAGTAGCAAAAATAAGTCAAGTGGACAAAGCTGCTTTAGGATGGGATGTAGAGCCAAAACACAGTCAATAAAAGGATAGGGGGGACCTTTGGTGAATGTGCCAGTTACAACTCGGTGGACAACCAACTCAGATGGAGCCATTAGAGATGGGGACCTGGGCAGAGACAAGACCACTGCACTGCAGGGCAATAACTGCCCATGCATCAACCTAACTTTCACTCTGTCGACCTGTCTTGGGCCTCAGATTACCAGCTCCGCCACAAGTCTGGGGCTTGGCACAAAGGTGGACTCAAGGTGTAAAGGGTAAAATGAAGGATGAACCAAAGGGCTGAAAGTAGCCAACAAACACAGGCCGCATTAACTAGATGACACGGGTAGAGGAGGGGGGGAGGAGCAGCATCAATGAGAGGCTGAGTGTGAAGGACATCAGACTGGATTGACTATCCTGTGTTGGCCAGTCCCTCCAGCTGTTTAATGGGAACACAAAATAAACCAAAACGGATTATAAACCTCACAAAAACTTGAAGTAATTTTGAAAATGCAAAAAAAGTTACGACCTAACCCTAACCCAAATTACACAATATGGGCACAAGTAAAGTCATAAAAGAGTAGAAACACGGTTTATGGTCCATATTTGTTTCCATGTTCTGTTTAAAGCCTTTTGTTAACCCAAGTAAAAAAAAATAAAAAAAACAAAGAAATTAAAACAAAATCAAGTGCAACAAAATACAAAAAAGTAAGTTTACAACTTCAATACAAAGCTTTACAATATAAGAAAGGAAAACAATAGCATATAAGAAAGGCAAACAATAACATAAAAAGCAGACAGAAAATGTTAGAAACCAGTGAAAGATATACAATTTAAAAAATGCATTTATGGTATATTTAGGTTTTTAATTTTATTATGTTATTTAAGACAAAAGGGTCATAAAATAGAAAGGGATAATAAAAGGACAAAATTGATCTTAAATGGAACAAGAGGCGAAACCATAAATACAAATATTACATTTAGTACAATATAAATAAAAACAAAAAAAAACTTAAAAAAGAAATTGTCTTTGTGAGTGGGATACACCCCTATATATTGTAGCTCAAGTAACTTTGATTTGCACCTGCAGTTGATTGATGAGGTGAAGGGTTGAAATCAACCCTGGACAAGTCAGTCTAACACAAGTCAAGATCCACAAGTCCTTTGACGAGTCCCTTGTCTTTACAAGTCCCACCCACCCAATTCCAACGGTTGAACACTTAAAAGAAAATTCATTTTCATTAACTTCTGTTAATGTGGAGAACTAAGTACCCCATGAACCCGATAGCCATACCATCAGGGGAAGAACAAAATTCAAACAGGCTGAATGAGATAGCAGCATGAAATACAAGTGACCACAACAGAGATGAACCAAAGCAGAAAATGGGCATGATAAGACAGCCACTAATGCAAACATACAAAAGACAGTAAGGGAATAAAAACAAGTGCATAACTATGCAAAAAGTACAGACAAACCATTTGACGCAGTTCCTTTCAATACAAAATAGAACAGGGTAAAGCCTTTTTATGCCCATTCCCATTTTTCTAAAAGCGTTCAATGTCCCCATCCCATTGACTAAGACCAGGAGCATTAATAAAAGATGGAAGACATTAAATCAAACAAAAAAAAATAGGCTTAGGAAAAAAAAGGGAAAGACAAGAAAAAGGAATGAAATTAATACAAAAGATGGGAAAAATGCACCTATACAAAAAGTGCCATTGTGACAATAAAAAAAAATCTTAAATACATGGTTAAGGCATAAATACAACAGCAGCAGTTTTAGGACTGTGTTGTATAAAGCAAATTACTTGTACAGATTTATAAAAGTATAAATAATAAAAGGCATTAATGTAGTGAAGATTTGCAGTGACTGTACATACAAGAATGCCATGTTCCTTCTCAGAAAGCCCACAGTCTCTCTCTGAACAGTAACATTTAAGAAGTTGGAGATATTTAATTTCAGACCATAAAAATGCAAGACCTAAAACTACAATGCATTAAAATGACAGTACAGTTAATGCATTTTTTGTTAGTTTCAAACCATTTATGTATAGAAGAAAATGATTGCCTGTTGTATTCCCTTACATTTGTCAATGTAATACAATGTAATACATTCAATCAACAGCATAAATACAAAACATTTCTACAAAAGGGAAAAAAAGGAGGATGAAGCAATGGGGGAAAAAGAGGGACTTTTTACAAAAGTGTAAAAATACAAAATTTTAAAGACAATATAAAAAAACACATAAGAAATAATGAACAAAGGCCATCATTTGACAATCAAACTTAAATGAGGGATTCGAAGAGGATACTAGGACAAATCAATATAAATGATGAAAAGGAACACAAAGGCTAAAATTAAGTGGCATAAAGAGACTTTTAAACTATTTTGAGAAGCACTATACAACTAAAATTGACTAAAACAAATAGGACAAGAGCATATTTACAAGCAGTTTAAAGGGAAAGGTAACAGAGGTATGGAAGTATTAAAAGATTAAATAAATTCAAAGAATAGCAAACCAAAAGCACAATATCATCAGTGCAAATAGACCAGACAAAAAAATGGTCATAACACAAAATGAGTATTAAGAAGGGGAGAGGGGCTTAAAAATGGTACAAGTGTCCAAGCCATAAATACAAAAGCAAATGTCAAATCAATTTCATGAGATTAATAAATTCTCTTCCAAGTCATTTATTCCACACAAGTCAAGATCAACAAGTCAAGACCCACACAAGTCAAACACAAGTCAAGACCCACAAGTCAAACACAAGTCAGGATCCACACAAGTCAAACACAAGTCAAGACCCACACAAGTCAAACACAAGTCAGGATCCACAAAAGTCAAACAAGTCAAGATCCACTCAAGTCAAACACAACTCAAGACACACACAAGTCAAGACCCACACAAGTCAAACACAAGTCAAGACCCACAAGTCAGGATCCACACAAGTCAAACACAAGTGAAACAAGTGAAACACAAGTCAAGACCCACACAAGTCAAACACAAATCAGGATCCACACAAGTCAAACACAAGTCAAGACCCACACAAGTCAAACACAAGTCAGGATCCACTCAAGTCAAACACAAGTCAAGACCCACAAGTCAAACACAAGTCAAGATCAACACAAGTCAAACAAGTCAAGATCCACTCAAGTCAAACACAACTCAAGACCCACACAAGTCAAGATCAACAAGTCAAGACCCACACAAGTCAAACACAACTCAAGACCCACACAAGTCAAGATCAACAAGTCAAGACCCACTCAAGTCAAACGCAACTCAAGACCCACACAAGTCAAGATCAACAAGTCAAGACCCACTCAAATCAAACACAACTCAAGACCCACACAAGTCAAGATCAACAAGTCAAGACCCACACAAGTCAAACACAAGTCAAGACCCACACAAGTCAAACACAAGTCAAGACCCACAAGTCAAGATCCACACAAGCCAAACACAAGTCAGGATCCACACAAGTCAGGATCCACACAAGTCGGGATCCACACAAGTCGGGATCCACACAAGTCGGTATCCACACAAGTCGGGATCCACACAAGTCAGGATCCACACAAGTCAAACACAAGTCAAGACCCACACAAGTCAAACACAAGTCAGGATCCACACAAGTCAGGATCCACACAAGTCAAACACAAGTCAAGACCCACAAGTCAAACAAGTAAAGATCAACACAAGTCAAACACAAGTCAAAACCCACACAAGTCAAACACAAGTCAAGACCCACAAGTCAAACACAAGTAAAGATCAACACAAGTCAAGATCCACTCAAGTCAAACACAAGTCAAAACCCACAAGTCAAGATTCACACAAGTCAAAACCCACAAGTCAAGATCCACACAAGTCAAGACCCACACAAGTCAAACCCCATCGGCATAAAATAGTCAATTGGTCAGGAACATAGAAACACGTTGCAATTAGAAGAGTATACAAGGAGGAAGTACAGACCAAACGGGGCATTGTTTTGGGAGAAGTGCTCTCAGAGAAAGTGTGAGCCGTGGTGAAGAGGAAGTGGGGCCGGCGAACGGGCACGGTGCTGTGAGTTGGGAGAAAGAGCAGGCTGATTCAATGAGAAGGTGGTAACCATGGGACAGAAGATCATTTGTGAGAGATCATGAGTAGTCCAAATCAATTTCCATCCTCCTCTCGTGTCTGTGGGACCTCTTGATGTGAATGCCAGTTCAGAAGAAGGGCGACGGCCATATATATGAGTATTTCCCACTGAGTGCTGAATTGTTGAGATGAAGGGATGTGATGCACTGTTTGCTGTGTGAAGTGTGAACCTAAACCCCTGGATGTCCACTTCTTACCGGAGTTTTCCCATCACATTCTGACTGCATAAGAAGAGGCTAACATTGTTGTACTTCAGACCATTGAGTGTATTTATCTGGCAGTCCACTGTGAAGAGAGACACGTAGTGAACATTTAACCGACTGCTTTGCAGTGAAACCTCCAGCCGTAAGTTCTATGTCTGTCACTTAAAGAAGAGGATTACGTACCTGTATGCTCACCTGTCTGCTTTGCAGTGAAGCTTCCCCGCTGTAAGCTCCGTGTCTGTTGGCCCTGCAAGTGAATTCAAGTTTGTTTGTATAGTCACAATACTTGTTTCAAAGCAGCTTTACAGAAAGTGCATTACAGAAAAGTACATGGAAAATTACATTTAGATAATCATGTAATATTAAGGGCATAACATATCGCCAGCATTAAGTCATCTCTCCACAGGCGTCGAGTCATCTTTCACAGGTGTTGAGTCGTCTCTTCACAGGCATTTAGTCTTCTCATTGCAGGTGTTGGGACATCTGAAGTCTCCATGAGAGGCTGGATACAAACTGGAGCTGACAAACACCATTTTTCTCGGGACAAGCGTCCCGAGATAACAGCAGAAAACAGATGGGAGATGATTAGCATAGCTGATGTTCATAATGATTTCCATTACACAGGAGTAGATGTTAAAACACACTCACAAGCTCTCCACAACCCAACCATATGCGCCAACCCGTTTGACTAAGGCTGTCAAGCCCCACTGTCGCGGTTATGCGTTTCATTGGCAACAGTTCCGTATGGCATACCACCTACCGCAATAACACAATATCTGCCCAACCACCCATCATTCACACAATACACACAAGAAAAGTAATGACTGTAAATACTATGCAACCTATACAAGTAACCTACAGACTCTTCAAGTTTTAAAGTATTAAAAGCATTCGATCTGATTCAACAGGAATAAAAGGTAAGCAGTATGTGAATGCTTGGCTAAAGAGATGCGTCTTTAGTCTAGTTTTAAACTTTGACAGCGAGTCAGAGCGTCAAACCATATCGGGAAGGATATTCCAGCGTTTGAGCGTAAAGAATTTAAGTTTGAGCCTAACTTTTATTTCTGGAATATTTACATTAATAAATAACTAATGTTAATTACAAGCAATTGTCTAGCAGTATCGTTAATAATCCTTAAGCAAGAACTGACCACAGAGAAGTCATCTGAACAAATTGTAAGTACCATTTGAATGCTTATGATTTAGGGCAGATTTGACTTACTCGACCTAACCTGAGGATAAAAAATAATAATGTTAAAGGTGTTAAAATTAAAGCGCACACACACACACCGTAAAACATGGCGCCCAACGTGGGGCTTTAATTGTTCAATTCTGGCCAGTAATTGAACAGTTAAGTGCCTTCTAAATAGCATGTGTGTGGATATGCATAAGGATTAAAAATATTTCTTTTTTTGGAAAAAAAAAAAAGAAAAAGATACATCACCAAATAGAAGACGACTAGACAAACTTAGTCGAAAAAAGATACTAATCTAGAAAAGATTATTTAACACCCAAAACGGGTTAGACGTGCACATAAAAAAATGAAGGGTTGAAGGGTGATTGAAAGTCTAATAAGTCTATTCCAAAGAGGCTAAGCTATGGCAGCAAAAGCCCAGGAAAAATCCAGCATGACTTTTATACAACCATATACATGGGGTGATTCTCGTATATTAGGATGGCAAAAGATAGCCTTACAGGCAGAGACATCAGTCCAAGAGATAGAACCAGGAGAAACATTCCTTTCAAAGGAGCGACTTTGACTTACTAGTCATTAGGTGTGTAACGTCTTGGAGATGTCCGACAGAACTGCCGCTCCGATTCTGCTGAGGTGAAGCATAATAGAGCCTAGGTCTCTCCCAGAACAGATTCCAATTATTTACAAAGAGCAGTTTCTGTTCATTACACAATGACATTAATCATTCAATTAGTGCAAATAATCTACTGAACCTTTCCTGTCCTTGTCTGTAAGAGGGCAGCGGTCCAGACACAATGATCGTTGCTTCAGGCGATGTGTTGCGTACCGTCTCGATCAGGCTCCTGTAGTCCTTCAGAACCTCAGCCTGATGTTGTTCGCTCCCATGTTCAGAACAACAGCTCTGATGTGCTCATCAGATGTAAAATAGCCTACTGGCTAATTCTGGCACACTGTACATTTAATCATGTATCATTAGTGTGCATTGTCCCTGTTAAATAAACCTGAAATAAATAAATAAATAAATAAATCACCGTTCAGGATCTCCGGAACCTGTGGAGCGACATCAAGAACATGAGCACCAGGAAAGCAGTGAGTGCACACCTTATCCTTACCTGAGGTAGCACATGACATGACAGACCATTGTCGTGCCAATGACCACAGCGTCGTCACGTTCCGACTCGCGAAAAGGGGAGAAGCGGTTCCGGGTCGAGATGTCGAAGACCAGGAGGGGTGTCAGAGAGGTTCTAGCTCTGGTCCTGGCTCATGTCTTCCGCTGTGTGATCCATGGTGTTGTGTCGGTGCCGGACTGAATGAAGCCAGAGATGATCGCGTCCTCCTGGGAAGAGAAACGCATGGAGTAGACGAAGTCAGATTAAGTTTGGACAACAAAGACTGTGATTTGAACTTTGACTTACTATTTATTAGGTGTGTGTGCAAATAAACTACTGAACCTTTCCTGTCCTTGTCTGTACGTGGGAAGCGGCCCAGACACGATGATTGTTGCTTCAGGCGATGTGTTGCATATCGTCTCGATCAGGCTCCTGTAGAACTTCTTCAGAACCTCAGCCTGATGTTGTTCACTCCCACGTGCAGTACAGCAGCTCCGACAAACTGGAGTTGACGAACGCCATTTTTCTCGGGACAAGCATCCTGAGATAACAGCAGAAAACAGATGGGAAATAATTAGCATAGCTGATGTCCATAACGATTTCCCTTACACAGGAGTAGATTCCAGAGTTTTGCAGCATAAAGAATTTAAGTTTGAGCCTAACTTTTATTTCTGGAATATTTACATTAATAAATAACTAATGCTAATTACAAGTAATGGTCTAGCAGTGTTGTTAATAAACCTTAAGCAAGAACTGACCACAGAGAAGTCATCTGAACAATTGTAAATGCCATTTGAATGCTTATGATTTAGGGCAGATTTGACTTATTTGACCTAACCTGAGAATAATAAATAATAAGGTTAAAAGGTGTTAAGATTAAAGCACACACACCGTAAAACATGGCGCCCAACGTGGGGCTTTCACTGTTCAATTCTGGCCAGTAATTGAACAGTTCAGCACCTGCTAAATAGCATGTGCGTGGATATGCTTAAGGATTATAAAAGTATTTTCTTTTTTAAAGATAAATCAATTAGAAGACGACTGATGAAACTTAGTCGAAAAAAAAAATCTAGAAAAGATTATTTAAAGAAGACACAGAAAGGGTTAGATGTGCAAGGCTCGTTACTTCAGGCGACGTGTTGCGTACCGTCTTGACCAGGCTCCTGTAGTCCTTCAGAACCTCAGCCTGATGTCGCTCGCTCCCACGTTCAGCACAACAGCTCCGACGTGCTCATCACCGTTCAGGATCTCGGGAACCTGTGCAGCAACATCAAGAACATGAGCACCAGGAAAGCAGTGAGTGCACACCTTATCCTTACCTGAGGCAGCACAGACATTACGGATCATGGACGTGCAGATTATCACGGCGTCATCGCGTTCCGACTCGCGAAAAGGGGAGAAGCATTTCCGGGTCGAGATCTCAAAGACCGGTAGGGGCGGCGGAGAAGTTCTAGCTCTGGTCCTGGCTCGTGTCTTCCGCTGTGTGATCCATGGTGTTGTGTCGGTGCCGGACTGAATGAAGCCAGAGATGATCGCGTCCTGGGCAGAGAAACGCATGGAGTAGACAAAGTCAGAGTCAAAGAGTAACTAACCACTGACTTGTGAACATCGGCTTGTGATGTTTCAAGCGCTGACCGCAGATCAAGCAGCTCACAGGCAGAGTCGTCTCTCCACAGGCGTCACTAAACGAGTAATAGACACAGTTTCAATATAAATGTTCCACACTAAGCATATCAATTAAGTTTGGACAACAAAAACTGTGATTTGGACTTTGACTTACTAGTCATGTCTGTAAGTGGGAAGCAGTCCAGACATGATCATTGCTTCAGGCGATGTTTTTTGTGTACCGTCTTGACCAGGCTCCTGTAGTCCTTCAGAACCTCAGCCTGATGTCGTTCGCTCCCGAGTTCAGCATAACAACTCCGACGCGTTCATCACCGTTCAGGATCTCGGGAACCTGTGCAGCAACATCAAGAACATGAGCACCAAGATAGCAGTGAGTGTGCACCTTATCCTTACCTGAGGTAGCACAGACATGACGGACCATGGACGTGCCCATGATCACGGTGGCGTCGCGTTCCGACTCGCGAAGAGGGGAGAAGCGGTTTCGGGTCGAGATCTCGAAGACCGGGAGGGGCGGCGGAGAGGTTCTTGCTCTGGTCCTGGCTCGTGTCTTCCGCTGTGTGATCCATGGTGTTGTGTCGATGCCAGAGTGAATGAAGCCAGAGATGATCGCATCCTCCTGGGCAGAGAAACACATAGAGTAGACGAAGTCAAGAGTTAAAGAGCAACTAACCACTGACTTGTGAGCAACGGCGTGTGATGTTTCAAGTGCTGACCGCCAATCCAGCAGCTCACAGGCAGAGTCGTCTCTCCACAGGCGTCACTAAACGAGGAAGACACAGTTTCAATATAATGTTCCACACTAAGCATATCAATTAAGTTTGGACAAAGACTTTGATTTGGACTTTGACTTACTATTTATTAGATTTGTGCAAATAATCTACTGAACCTTTCCTGTCCTTGTCTGTACGTGGGAAGCGGCCCAGACACGATGATCGTTGCTTCAGGCGATGTGTTGCATACCGTCTCGATCAGGCTCATGTAGAACTTCTTCAGAACCTCAGCCTGATGTTGTTCACTCCCGCGTGCAGTACCGCAGCTCCGACAAACTGGAGTTGATGAACGCCATTTTTCTCGGGACAAGCGCCCCAAGATAACAGCAGAAAACAGATGGGAAATAATTAGCATAGCTGATGTCCATAACGATTTCCCTTACACATGAGTAGATTCCAGAGTTTTGGAGCATAAAGAATTCAAGTTTGAGCCCAACTTTTATTTCTGGAATATTTCCATTAATAAATAACTATTGCTAATTACAAGTAATCGTCTGGCAGTGTTCATAAACCTTAAGCAAGAACTGAACACAGAGAAGTCATCTGAACAATTGTAAATACCATGCAAATGCTTATGACTTAGGGTAGATTTGACTTACTCGACTTAACCTAAAGATAATAAATAATAAGGTTAAAAGGTGTTAAGATTAAAGCACACACTCCGTAAAACATGGCGCCCAACGTGGGGCTTTAACTGTTCAATTCTGGCCAGTAATTGAACAGTTAAGCGCCTGCCAAATAGCGTGTGCGTGGATTTGCTTAAGGATTAGAAATGCATTTTCTTTTTTAAAAATACATCAATTAGAAGAAGACTAATGAAACTTAGTCAAAAAAAATATCTAGAATAGATTATTTAAAGAAGACACAGAAAGAGTTAGATGTGCAAGGCTCGTTACTTCAGGCAATGTGTTGCGTACCGTCTCGATCAGGCTCCTGTAGTCCTTCAGAACCTCAGCCTGATGTCGTTCACTCCCACATTCAGCACAACAGCTCCGACATGCTCATCACCGTTCAGGATCTCAGGAACCTGTGCAGCAACATCAAGAACATGAGCACCAGGGAAGCAGTGAGTGCACACCTTATCCTTACCTGAGGCAGCACGGACATGACAGATCATGGACGTGCCGATTATCACGAGGTCGTCGCGTTCCGACTCGCGAAGAGGGGAGAAGCGTTTCGGGGTCGAGATCTCAAAGACCGGTAGGGGCGGCAGAAAAGTTCTAGCTCTGGTCCTGGCTCGTGTCTTCCGCTGTGTGATCCATGGTGTTGTGTCGGTGCCGGACTGAATGAAGCCAGAGATGATCGCGTCCCCCTGGGCAGAGAAACGCATGGAGTAGACGAAGTCAGAGTCAAAGAGTAACCAACCACTGACTTGTGAGCAACGGCGTGTGATGTTTCAAGCGCTGACCGCCAATCCAGCAGCTCACAGGCAGAGTCGTCTCTCCACAGGCGTCACTAAACGAGGAATAGACGCATTTTCAATATAATGTTCCACAGCAAGCTTATCAATTAAGTTTGGACAACAAAAACTGTGATTTGTACTTTGACTTACTAATCATGTCTGTAAGTGGGAAGCAGTCCAGACATGATCGTTGCTTCAGGCGATGTTTTGCGTACCGTCTCGACCAGGCTCCTGTAGTCCTTCAGAACCTCAGCCTGACGTCGTTCGCTCCCACGTTCAGAACAACAACTCCGATGCGCTCATCACCGTTCAGGATCTCGGGGAACCTGTGCAGCAACATCAAGAACATGAGCACCAAGATCGCAGTGAGTGCACACCTTACCCTTACCGGAGGTAGCACAGACATGACGGATCATGGACGTGCCGATTATCACGAGGTCGTCGCGTTCCAACTCGCGAAGAGGGGAGAAGCGGTTCCGGGTCGAGATCTCGAAGACCGGGAGGGGCGGCGGAGAGGTTCTAGCTCTGGTCCTGGCTCGTGTCTTCCGCTGTGTGATCCATGGTGTTGTGTCTGTGCCGGACTGAATGAAGCCAGAGATATCGCGTCCTCCTGGGCAGAGAAACGCATGGAGTAGACGAAGTCAGAGTCAAAGAGTAACTAACCACTGACTTGTGACTAACGGCGTGTGATGTTTCAAGCGCTGACCGCCAATCCAGCAGCCCACAGGCAGAGTCGTCTCTCCACAGGCGTCACTAAACGAGGAATAGACTCAGTTTCAATATAATGTTCCACACTAAGCATATCAATTAAGTTTGGACAAAGACTTTGATTTGGACTTTGACTTACTATTTATTAGGTGTGTGCAAATAATCTACTGAACCTTTCCTGTCCTTGTCTGTACGTGGGAAGCGGCCCAGACACGATGATCGTTGCTTCAGGCGATGTGTTGCATATCGTCTCGATCAGGCTCCTGTAGAACTTCTTCAGAACCTCAGCCTGATGTTGTTCACTCCCGCGTGCAGTACAGCAGCTCCGACAAACTGGAGTTGATGAACGCCATTTTTCTCGGGACAAGCGCCCCGAGATAACAGCAGAAAACAGATGGGAAATAATTAGCATAGCTGATGTCCATAACGATTTCCCTTACACAGTAGTAGATTCCAGAGTTTGAGCATAAAGAATTCAAGTTTGAGCCTAACTTTTACTTCTGGAATATTTACATTAACAAATAATTAATGCTAATTACAAGTAATCGTCTGGCAGTGTTCATAAACCTTAAGCAAGAACTGACCACAGAGAAGTCATCTGAACAATTGTAAATACCATGCGAATGCTTATGATTTAGGGCAGATTTGACTTATTAGACCTAACCTAAGGATAATAAATAATAAAGTTAAAAGGTGTTCAGATTAAAGCACACACCGTAAAACATGGCACCCAACGTGGGGCTTTAACAGTTTAATTCTGGCCAGTAATTGAACAGTTAAGCGCCTGCTAAATAGCGTGTGCGCAGCGTGGATATGCTTAAGGATTAGAAATTTATTTTCTTTTTTAAAGATAAATCAATTAAAAGACGACTAATAAAACTTAGTCGGAAAAAAAATCTAGAAAAGATTATTTAAAGAAGACAGAGAAAGGGTTAGATGTGTTGCGTACCGTCTCGATCAGGCTCCTGTAGTTCCTCTTCAGAACCTCAGCCTGATGTCGTTCGCTCCCACGTTAGGCACAACAGCTCCGACGCGCTCATCACCGTTCAGGACCTCGGGAACCTGTGCAGCAACATCAAGAACATGAGCACCAGGAAAGCAGTGAGTGCACACCTGATCCTTACCTGAGATAGCACGGACATGACGGATCATGGACGTGCCGATTATCACGGCGTCGTCGCGTTCCGACTCGCGAAGAGGGGAGAAGCGTTTCCGGGTCGAGATCTCAAAGACCGGTAGGGGCGGCAGAGAAGTTCTAGCTCTGGTCCTGGCTCGTGTCTTCCGCTGTGTGATCCATGGTGTTGTGTCGATGCCGGACTGAATGAAGCCAGAGATGATCGCGTCCTTCTGGGCATAGAAAAGCATGGAGTAGACGAAGTCAGAGTCAAAGAGTTACTAACTACTGACTTGTGAACATCGGCTTGTGATGTTTCAAGCGCTGACCGCCGATCCAGCAGCTCACAGGCAGAATCGTCTCTCCACAGGCGTCACTAAACGAGGAATAGACAGTTTCAATAGAATATTCCATACTAAGCATATCAATTAAGTTTGGACAACAAAAACTGTGATTTGGACTTTGACTTACTATTTATTAGGTGTGTGCAAATAATCTACTGAACCTTTCCTGTCCTTGTCTGTACGTGGGAAGCGGCCCAGACACGATGATCGTTGCTTCAGGCGATGTGTTGCATACCGTCTCGATCAGGCTCCTGTAGAACTTCTTCAGAACCTCAGCCTGATGTTGTTCACTCCCACGTGCAGTACAGCAGCTCCGACAAACTGGAGTTGACGAACACCATTTGTCTCGGGACAAGCGTCCCGAGATAACAGCAGAAAACAGATGGAAAATAATTAGCATAGCTGAGGTCCATAATGATTTCCCTTACACAGGAGTAGATTCCAGAGTTTTGCAGCATAAAGAATTTAAGTTTGAGCCTAACTTTTATTTCTAGAATATTTACATTAATAAATAACTAATGCTAATTACAAGTAATCGTCTAGCAGTGTTGTTAATAAACCTTAAGCAAGAACTGACCACAGAGAAGTCATCTGAACAATTGTAAATACCATTCGAATGCTTATGATTTATGGCAGATTTGACTTACTCGACCTAACCTGAGGATAATAAATAATAAGGTTAAAAGGTGTTAAGATTAAAGCACACACCGTAAAACATGGCACCCAACGTGGGGCTTTGACCGTTCAATTCTGGCCAGTAATTGAACAGTTCAGCGCCTGCTAAATAGCATGTGCGTGGATATGCTTAAGGATTAGAAATGTATTTTCTTTTTAAAAGATAAATCAATTAGAAGACGACTAATGAAACTTAGTCGAAAAAAAAAATCTAGAAAAGATTATTTAAAGAAGACACAGAAAGGGTTAAATGTGCAAGGCTCGTTACTTCAGGCGACGTATTGCGTACCGTCTCGATCAGGCTCCTGTAGTCCTTCAGAACCTCAGCCTGATGTCGTTCGCTCCCACGTTCAGCACAACAGCTCCGATGTGCTCATCACCGTTCAGGATCTCGGGAAGCTGTGCAGCAACATCAAGAACATGAGCACTAGGAAAGCAGTGAGTGCACACCTTATCCTTACCTGAGGTAGCACGGATATGACGGATCATGGACGTGCCCATGATCACGGTGGCGTCGCGTTCCGACTCGCGAAGAGGGGAGAAGCGTTTCCGGGTCGAGATCTCGAAGACCGGGAGGGGCGGCGGAGAGGTTCTAGCTCTGGTCCTGGCTCGTGTCTTCCGCTGTGTGATCCATGATGTTGTCCGTGCCGGACTGAATGAAGCCAGAGATGATCGCGTCCTGGGCAGAGAAACGCATGGAGTAGACGAAGTCAAAGTCAAAGAGTAACCAACCACTGTCTTGTGAGCATCGGCTTGTGATGTTTCAAGCGCTGACCGCCAATCCAGCAGCTCACAGGCAGAGTCGTCTCTCCACAGGCGTCACTAAACGAGGAATAGACACAGTTTCAATACAATGTTCCACACTAATCATATCAATTAAGTTTGGACAAGAAAAACTGTGATTTGGACTTTGACTTACTAGTCATGTCTGTAAGTGGGAAGCAGTCCAGACATGATCGTTGCTTCAGGCGATGTGTTGCATACCGTCTCGACCAGGCTCCTGTAGTCCTTCAGAACCTCAGCCTGATGTCGTTCACTCCCACGTTCAGCACAACAGCTCCAACGCGCTCATCACCGTTCAGGATCTCGGGAACCTGTGCAGCGACATCAAGAACATGAGCACCAGGAAAGCAGCGAGTGCACACCTTACCCTTACCTGAGGTAGCACGAACATGACGGATCATGGACGTGCTGCTTATCAAGGCGTCATCGCATTCCGACTCGCGAAGAGGGGAGAAGCGTTTCCGGGTCGAGATCTCGAAGACCGGGAGGGGCGACGGAGAGGTTCTTGCTCTGGTCCTGGCTCGTGTCTTCCGCTGTGTGATCCATGGTGTTGTGTCTGTGCCGGACTGAATGAAGCCAGAGATGATCGCGTCCTCCTGGGCAGAGAAACGCATGGAGTAGACGTAGTCAGAGTCAAAGAGTAACTAACCACTGACTTGTGAGCATTGGCGTGTGATGTTTCAAGCGCTGACCGCCAATCCAGCAGCTCACAGGCAGAGTCGTCTCTCCACAGGCAGAGTCGTCTCTCCACAGGAGTCACTAAACGAGGAATAGACACAGTTTCAATATAATGTTCCACACTAAGCATATCAATTAAGTTTGGACAACAAAGATTGTGATTTGGACTTTGACTTACTATTTATTAGGTGTGTGCAAATAATCTACTGAACCTTTCCTGTCCTTGTCTGTACGTGGGAAGCGGCCCAGACACGATGATCGTTGCTTCAGGCGATGTGTTGCATACCGTCTCGATCAGGCTCCTGTAGAACTTCTTCAGAACCTCAGCCTGATGTTGTTCACTCCCACGTGCAGTACAGCAGCTCCGACAAACTGGAGTTGACGAACGCCATTTTTCTCGGGACAAGTGTCCCGAGATAACAGCAGAAAACAGATGGGAAATAATTAGCATAGCTGATGTCCATAATGATTTCCCTTACACAGGAGTAGATTCCAGAGTTTTGCAGCATAAAGAATTTAAGTTTGAGCCTAACTTTTATTTCTGGAATATTTACATTAATAAATAACTAATGCCAATTACAAGTAATTGTCTAGCAGTGTTAATAAACCTTAAGCAAGAACTGACCACAGAGAAGTCATCTGAACAATTGTAAATACCATTCAAATGATTATGATTTAGGGCAGATTTGACTTACTCGACCTAACCTGAGGATAATAAATAATAAGGTTAAAAGGTGTTAAGATTAAAGCACACACTCCGTATAACATGGCGCCCAACGTGGGGCTTTAACTGTTCAATTCTGGCCAGTAATTGAACAGTTCTGCGCCTGCTAAATAGTGTGTGCGTGGATATGCTTAAGGATTAGAAATTTATTTTCTTTTAAAAAAAAAAGAAAAGAAAAAAGATAATCAATTAGAAGACAACTAGTGAAAAAAAAAATCTAGAAAAGATTTAAAGAAGACCCAGAAAGGGTTAGATGTGCACATAACAAATAAGTTAAGAGTGAAGGAAAGACTAATAAGTCTATACAAAAGAGGCTAAGCTATGGCAGCAAAAGCCCAGGAAAAAAAAAAGGCAGCACTTTTATACAAGCATATACATGGGGTGATTCTCATGTATTAGGATGGCAAAAGATAGCCTTACAGGCAGAGACAGTCCAAGAGAAACACTCCTTTCACTTACTAGTCATCTGGTGTGTAACGTCTTGGAGATGTCCGACAGAACAGCCGCTCCGATTCTGCTGGGGTGAAGGCCATCAGCACAATACAGCCTAAGTCTCTCCTAGAACAGATTCCAATTATTTACAAAGAGCAGTTTCTGTTCATTACACAATGACATTAACCATTCATTTAGTGCAAATAATCGACTTAACCTTTTCTGTCCTTGTCTGTACGTGTGAAGCGGACCAGACACGATGATCGATGCTTCAGGCGATGTGTTGCGTACCGTCTCGATCAGGCTCCTGTAGTCCTTCAGAAACTCAGCCTTATGTCGTTCGCTCTCACGTTCAGCACAACAGCTCCGACGCGCTCATCACCGTTCAGGATCTCAGGAACCTGTGCAGCAACATCAAGAACATGAGCACCAGGAAAGCAGTGAGTGCGCACCTTACCCTTACCGTAGCACGGACCGTAGCACGGATATGACGGACCATGGACGTGCCGATGATCACGGTGTCGTCGCGTTCCGACTCGCGAAGAGGGGAGAAGCGGTTCCAGGTGGAGATCTCGAAGACCGGGAGGGGTGGCGGAGAGGTTCTAGCTCTGGTCCTGGCTCGTGTCTTCCGCTGTGTGATCATGGTCCATGGTGTTGTGTCGGTGCCAGAGTGAATGAAGCCAGAGATGATCGAGTCCTCCTGGGCAGAGAAACGCATGGAGTAGACGAAGTCAGTCAAAGAGTAACCAACCACTGGCTTGTGAGCATCGGCACGTAATGTTTCAAGCGCTGACCGCCGATCCAGCAGCTCACAGCCCCCAGGCATCAAGTCATCTCTCCACAGGCGTCGAGTCGTATCTCCACAGGCGTCACTAAACAAGGAATAGACAGTTTCAATATCATGTTCCACACTAAGCATATCATTTAAGTTTGGACAACAAAGATTGTGATTTGGACTTTGATTTACTAGTCATTAGGTGTGAAACGTCTTGGAGAGGTCCAACAGAACAGCCGCTCCGATTCTGCTGGGGTGAAGGCCATCAGCACGATACAGCCTAGATCTCTCCTAGAACAGATTCCAATTATTTACAAAGAGCAGTTTCTGTTCATTACACAATGACATTAACCATTCATTTAGTGCAAATAATCGACTTAACCTTTCCTGTCCTTGTCTGTACGAGGGCAGCGGTCCAGACACGATGATCGTTGCTTCAGGCGATGTGCTGCGTACCGTCTCGATCAGGCTCCTGTAGTCGTTCAGAACCTCCGTCTGCCGCAGCCTGATGTCGTTCGCTCCCGCGTGCAGTAAAACCGCTCCAAAAAACTGGAGTTGACGAACGCCATTTCTCCGGACAAGCGTCCCGAGATAACAGCAGAAAACAGATGGGAAATAATTAGCATAGCTGATGTTCATAATGATTTCCCTTACACAGGAGTAGATTCCACAGTTGGAGCATAAA
Organism: Pimephales promelas; assembly: GCF_988280905.1. NCBI lineage: Eukaryota > Metazoa > Chordata > Actinopteri > Cypriniformes > Leuciscidae > Pimephales > Pimephales promelas. The sequence goes on from NC_142786.1 coordinate 34,349, forward strand.
GAATTTAAGTTTGAGCCTAACTTTTCTTTCTGGAATATCTACATTAATAAATAACTAATGCTAATTACAAGTAATAGTCTAGCAGTGTTGTTAATAAACCTTAAGCAAGAACGGACCACAGAGAAGTCATCTGAACAATTGCAAGTACCATTCAAATGCTTATGATTTAGGGCAGATTTGACTTACTCAACCTAACCTGAGGATAATAAATAATAAGGTTAAAAGGTGTTGAGATTAAAGCACACCATAACATGGCGCCCAACGTGGGGCTTTAACTGTTCAATTCTGGCCAGTAATTGAACAGTTAACGCCTGCTAAATAGTGTGTGCGCGTGGATATGCTTAAGGATTAGAAATTTATTTTCTTTTTAAAAAAAAAAGAAAAAAGATCAATTAGAAGACGACTAGTGAAACTTAGTCGGGAAAAAAAAAATCTAGAAACGATTATTTAAAGAAGACCCAGAAAGGGTTAGATGTGCACATAACAAATAAGTTAAAGAGTGAAGGAAAGACTAATACGTCTATACAAAAGAGGCTAAGCTATGGCAGCAAAAGCCCAGGAAAAAAAAAAAAAAAAAAAAAAACACCACTTTTATACAAGCATATACATGGGGTGATTCTTGTGTATTAGGATGGCAAAACATAGCCTTACAGGCAGACACAGTCCAAGAGAAACACTCCTTTCAAAGGAGCGACTTTGACTTACTAGTCATCTGGTCTGTAACGTCTTGGAGATGTCTGAGAGAACAGCCGCTTCAATTCTGCTGGGGTTAGGTTTGTCAGCACGATACAGAATAGATCTCTTCTAGAACAGATTCCAATTATTTACAAAGAGCAGTTTCTCTTCATTACACAATGATATTAACCATTCATTTAGTGCAAATAATCTACTGAACCTTTCCGGTCCTTGTCTGTACATGGGAAGCGGTCCAGACACGATGATTGTTGCTTCAGGCGATGTGTTGCGTACCGTCTCGACCAGGCTCCTGTAGTCCTTCAGAACCTCAGGCTGATGTCGTTCACTTCCACGTTCAGCACAACAGCTCCGACATGCTCATCACCGTTCAGGATCTCAGGAACCTGTGCAGCAACATCAAGAACATGAGCACCAGGAAAGCAGTGAGTGCACACCTTACCCTTACCTGAGGTAGCACGGCCATGACGGACCATGGACGTGCCGATGATCACGGCGTCGTCGCGTTCCGACTCGCGAAGAGGGGAGAAGCGGTTCCGGGTTGAGATCTCGAAGACCGGGAGGGGCGGCGGAGAGGTTCTAGCTCTGGTCCTGGCTCGTGTCTTCTGCTGTGTGATCCATGGTCCATGGTGTTGTGTCGGTGCCGGAGTGAATGAAGCCAGAGATGATCACATCCTCCTGGGCAGAGAAACGCATGGAGTAGACGAAGTCAGAGTCAAAGAGTTACCAACCACTGACTTGTGAGCATAGACGTGTGATGTTTCAAGCGCTGACCCCCGATCCAGCAGCTCGGCTTGCTTCTCCAGCAGACCACGGATCTGTTTCTCCACGTATTCCTGCTCCTGCTTCACCGAGAACAGCTTGAATGTGTCCTCACCTGCACTCAGAGGTAACATTAGACACGCATCTGATGTGTTCGCCATTATAACAGATGAAAAGTAATTTAGTAGTGATACAACGATCACAATTAATTTAGGACTGAAATGCCGGGTATAACCCGTATCCTTTCAGAGAAACGGGTGTAAAAGGAGACGGACGATAGGCAAGACACCACGCGTGAAATGCTAGCGGGCTAAAGGCTAGTAGCCGAGATTCTGAAAATTGGATCCAAGTAGCGATAAAGCAATCCAATTGTTTTTTTTTATGAGGAATAGTATTGAAGATAAGATCACATGTTATAAAAATAGAAAGTGTTTGTTTATAAATGAGTGGTGAAGAAGAAAATCAAGGAGCGACTTTGACTTACTAGTCATCTGGTGTGTAACGTCTTGGAGATGTTGTCCGACAGAACAGCCGCTCCGATTCTGCTGGGGTTAAGTCTATCAGCACGATACAGCCTAGATCTCTCCCAGAACAGATTCCAATTATTTACAAAGCAGTTCCACAATAATATCCACAATAACATTAACCATTCATTTAGTGCAGATGGTCTACTGAACCCTTCCTGTCCTTGTCGGCACGTGGGAAGCGGTCCAGACACGATGATTGTTGCTTCAGGCGATGTGCTGTGTACGGTCTCGCTCAGGCTCCTGTAGTCCTTCAAAACCTCAGTCTGCCGCAGCCTGATGTCGTTCGCTCCCGGGTGCAGCACAACAGCTCCAACAAACGCCATTGTTCTCGGGACAAGTGCCCAAAGATGACAGCAGAAAACAGATGGGAAATAATTAGCATAGCTGATGTTCATAATGATTTCCATTACACAGGAGTAGATGTTAAACCACAAGCTCACAAGCTCTCCACAACCCAACCATACGCGCCAACCCGTTTGACTAAGGCTGTCGAGCCCCACTGTCGCGGTAATGCGTTTCAGTGGTAATGTTTCCGTATGGCATACCACCTACCGCAAAAACACTATCTGCCCAACCACCCATCATTCACACAATACACACAGGAAAGTAATGACTGTAAATACTATGAAACCTATACAAGTAACCTACAGACTCTCCAAGTTTTATAGTATTAAATGCATTCGATCGGATTCAGAGGAATAAAAGGTAAGCAGTATGTGAATGCTTGGCTAAAGAGATGCGTCTTTAGTCTAGTTTTACACTGTGACAGCGAGCTAGAGCGTCGAACCATAGTGGGAAGGATAGTCCAGAGTTTGAGCATAAAGAATTTAAGTTTGAGCCCAACTTTTATTTCTGGAATATTTACATTAATAAATAACTAATGCTAATTACAAGTAATTTTCTAGCAGTGTTGTTAATAAACCCAAGAACTGACCACAGAGAAGTCATCTGAACAAATTGTAAGTACCATTCAAATGCTTATTTCAGGGCAGATTTGACTTACTCGTAACCTGAGGATAATAAATAATAAGGTTAAATGTGTTAAGATTAAAGCACACACTGTAAAACATGACGCCTAACGTGGGGCTTTAACTGTTCAATTCTGGCCAGTAATTGAACAGTTAACTGCCTGCTAAATAGCATGCGCGTGGATATGCTTAAGGACTAGAAATTTATTTTCTTTTTTTTTTGAAAAAAAGATAAATCACCAAATAGAAGACGACTAGAGAAACTTATTGGGAAAAAATAATAATCTGGAAAAGACTTAAAGACGACCCAGAAAGGGTTAGATGTGCACATAAGAAATAAGTTAAAGAGTGAAGGAAAGACTCGATTCTGCTGGGGTTAAGTCTATCAGCACAATACAACCTAGATCTCTCCCAGAACGGATTCCAATTATTTACAAAGAGCCGTTTCTGTCCATTACACAATGACATCAACCATTTATTTAGTGCAGATAGTCTACTGAACCTTTCCTGTCCTTGTCTGTACGTGGGAAGCGGTCCAGACATGATGATCGTTGCTTCAGGCGATGTGTTGCATACCATCTCGATCAGGCTCCTGTAGTCCTTCAGAACCTCCGTCTGCCACAGCCTGATGTCGTTCGCTCCCGCATGCAGCACAACAGCCCTGACGCGCTCGTCACTGTTCAGGATCTCGGGAACCTGTGCAGCGACATCAAGAACATGACTAACAGGAAAGCAAGAAGTAAAGAAGAAAATCAAGGATTGATGAATCAATTGAACGGAGCGGTTTCACTTTATTTGGATGGTCCCTTTAACACATTCAGTTTACTATAAGTAACGTTGTACCTACATCTCTACGAACTCTCACTAGAGTGTTAGTAGAGTATTAGTAGACTGGTAGGGTTAGGGTTAGAATAAGTTGGCATGTAGTTGCAAAGTTACTTATAGTCAGTAGATTGTCTGTTGGAGGAGCATCACAATAAAGATTTGGCAAATATTAAGCTGACAGTCTACTAATACTCTAATGAGAGTTAGTTGACATGTAGTTGAAAAGTTACTTATAGTCAACAGAATGTTCAAAAGGGACCATCAAAATAAAGTGTTACCATCACATTCTGACTGCATAAGAAGAGGCTAACACTGTTGTACTCCACAGACCATTGAGTGCATTTATCTGGCAGCCCACTGTGAAGAGAGACACGTAGTGAACACTTAACCGACTGCTTTGCAGTGAAACCTCAAGCCGCAAGTTCTCTGTCTGTCACTTGAAGAGGATTACGTGTCTGTACAAAAAAAAAAAAGGTTTAAAGACCGTATGAAAAACCTAACTTGAAGAACTAATATATATATATATATATATATATATATATATATATATATGCAAAGGAACATAAGTGCTGTAAAAAAGACAATCATAAATTTAAACAAATGGCACATTGAATAGGACACAAGTACATAAATACAAAATGAAGAAAATGAGCAAAGGATAAAATAAGGTGGCATAAAGACACTTTGAAACCATTCTAAGTAGTAACTAAAATTGACTAAAACAAATAGGACAAATGCATAAATACAAGTAGTTTAAAGGGGAAAGAGAAGAGTTTTTGAAAGTATTACTAGATTAAATAAAGGCAAATAATGGCAAACTTGCAGATTACGATCCACATTCGCACATAGTAGCCTACACAGACATTAACAAGAACAAACTTCAAGACCGATTTAGAAAATAATTATAATAATAAATAAAAGATTAACACAGAGCTCCAAAATTTCACATTGACAATGGACTCACAACTAACACTTTTCACACGCACTCACGCCCATTATCTCACACAGAGAAAAATCAAAGCAAAGACGACACCAAACAGACTGGACAGAGAAGATTACTTTTGATATGGAACAAATTCTCAGCTCTCGGATTGTTAATTTTATTATGAAATTCAAACAATAAATATCGCGGTTTTAAATGTGTCCGATCACTGTAGCAGTTCAAGCGGCATGTGAACAGATCAAATCGCTTCAAACACACTAATGATCAATAGGTGCGCATTAAAATACAGTAACTTACTGAAATCTATGCCTCATACATGCTGTAATGTCGACCAATCAGTGTTCTCAACCGCGGAAAAAGGTCAATAACAGCCGGAGTGACTACAGTCACATAACGTTACATTTACCTGAAAAAAGACATTTAATGACCATAGCACGCAAGTATACCTGCTCTCCCAAACCCCTCCAAGGTTTAGTGAAGTTGGTAGAGGGAGGTGATGTCACTTTGTTCTTTGATCAAATACAGGTCTACATTTGATCCAATCGTCATACTTGGCTCGTCTTGGGATTGACCAAGTCAGGTTTGGGACTTCTGTAAAACAATGAGGTGTGAGAAAGTGCATTAACAAGACATTAAAAATACATGGGTGCTCAAAAAAAACCCTCAAGTGCCTGACCTGCATCCTTGCTCAGACCACCTCCACACACTCACACACACTCATAGGACAGGCTGAAACTTCAGCATCAGAGGTCGAGAACAGACGAGGGAACTAGGAGACAGCATCTTTGTAAAAGCTCAGAGGATAAATAACTCAGGTTAGCAGACCGGTGAGTAATCCACATTAAACCAGGCAAAGTGTCTGAGGTGTGTTTAAATACTGTGGTGATGAGTGTGCTGATCAGGTGCAGGTGAGGATGATGGCTGGGTAATTAAGTGCAGGTGAGGAGCAGGAGGAATTCTGGGAATTGCAGTTTTGAGTGATATGTAAACTTGTCTTGCCTTGATATGGCTGGACCATGGCTTTATTCTAAACCACATACTCATTGGGTACATACTTATTTCCAATTAACTTGACGAGTGCTAAAAGTGTAGGTACTTTATAGCCTGATCACATTAAGTATATGATATCTGGACATCTGCCATGTTGACGTTATCCCAAGCACAAAAACTTAAAAGATATGAGCGACAGATTTAATTCATGTATCTGTAAAATATCTTGATATTGATGAAACTTGCTCTTGTGAAACTTTGTGGTTTTGTTGAAGAATCAACTGTCCATTTATTTTGTGATTGTACCATAACCAATACATTTATGGTTATTTTCAGTTCTTATATTTTTAACCCTACTAATGTGACACACAGTGTTATCTTTAAATATTTAGAGACAAAACCCTTTCAAATAAATTAAAATAATTATATATATATATATATATATATATATATATATATATATATATAGGAAATGCCATTAATATAAAACTTTGCACATTGTGTTATATATAGCTCTTGTCTGTAGTTTTCCTCCCATAGAACGTTTATTATTAATTAACCCCTTGAGTTCTCCTTGTCCGGACTCTGATGAGTTCCTCCACACCCCTCAGTGTTGGACATGGCGGAGCGTCTGGTGCTCGGCCTATCACTCGTCAGCAGTGTGGATCCTGTGTTAGGCTGGGTCTATATGTTGCGATCCCTACGGTGATCCCATATGTGTATTCTCCACGGTACAGCTCCCTATGGCGAGCCTGTGTCTTTCGCTGTCATTCTGCCATCACTGTTCGGTGTTCCCAGTGTTATCCAAGTCTGACTGAGTGGGTCTTGTGGAACAGCAGTGAATTCTTGGCCTAAGGCTCTTCTGCTAAAAATGTCAGGAGGATCACGATGCTTTTGTCTAGGCACTGGAAGGTGGCAGCTTTAGTGGCATCTACGTCTGTATTTAAACCCGCGCCGCTGGGTGGAGTGTGAGATGCATATCTCGAACGCCAATGTGCATTGGCTTGTTTTAAAAAAGGCTGCCTAGCGTGATCCCATTCCAGTCGACGTCAACTACGTCCTCTGTTCCCTCCTTTTCAAGGGATACGCATACGCAACCAGGAGTGCTCCAAAGCTGTACACTCCGTCTAAACCTCGTATTAGCTTTGTATTTCATTTCTGTTTTTAACCATCATTTCTAGTTTATAATACTAAATACATCTTACCCAACATTTCAGATTTTTCCTTACACTGCTAACCCTGATGAGTGGAGTGAACTGAAGAGATGAAGCACCAACATGGATCTGGGAATCTGCAGGATCTGGAGAGAGTCTGTATGGAGGAATGGTCTCTAACCCTTCCCCGTGGTGAATATGAATTTCTTCTTAATGTTTATTATAAATTTATGATCGAAACTTAATTTTTTTCAAACATTCATAGTTTTGTAACGTCTGAAAGGGACTATTGTAACTCTTGAAGGACAAGATAAGGGAGGCTCCGTTTCTCAACTTATAGACCTTATGTAGCCCCGCCCCTTTTCAGCTCATTGTCTTTTGATTTCCGGTCTGCATTTTCACAGCGATCTTGCATAGGTATGAATGAACTGCTCGTAAAAAATTCCCGTTCGACATTTGTTAAGACATCTGCTTTACAAATGTTCAAATATTATAATATTCTAAAGATGACGGCGCCCACGTTTCTCTGGTGCATAAGGTCTATAATCGGATTTGGAACGCAAGAACCACTGTACGAACGCACCAGCCGAACTCACGCACTCGTTTCTCTCCACTGGCCTTTCCCGAACTAATCCAATAACTGCCGGTGCAAAATAAAAACAACAATTATACAGAGTCTTTGCGCTGATACACTATTAAAAGTTATTAATTCAGGTAGGACAGAAGGTCTATAAATGCACGGCCCGTCACTGGTTATGTGCGTTTGAATATAGACCATTTCACAAGATGTAAACGGCACTGGTCCAGAAGAACTTCCTGTTTCAGTTTTTTAACACTACAAGAAAGCTGGGATAAAATACAACCAACATAACATTTAAAACTGAATCAAAAAGTTAAACAAACATCTTTAAGAGGTTTTCTCTACATGTGAAATAAAGAAAACAGTTGCAAACTGAAACAGGAAGTGCTTCTGGACCAGTGTTGTTTACATCTTGTGAAATGGTCTATATGTGAGCAGGTTTGTCATTCACAACGCTTTATCTGTAGAGTGGGAAAGGGATCCTCCATAAGGAGAGGCTAGTTGGCACTTCAGCATTGTCATCGGGTCCAGGCTAAGATCCTCGTCAGATCTGGATACGGCCTGGAAAACCTGCGGGAAAACCTCGGGATAAACAAAGACACTCAAATTAGTGTGAATGCCATTCTTCTTATGATGTAATGAGTACATCAGGATTTAAGGGAAGTGTTCCCTGTTCAGGCTGACCTAATCTAGGACACACACGAACACTCACACACACACACACACACACACACACACACACACACACACACACACACACAGTCTTTCTCTCTCTCTCTCTCTCTCTCTCTCTCTCTCTCTCTCTCTCACACACACACACACACACACTCACACAGACACTCCAATATTGAACACTAGAGGGAGACACAGGATCATTCATATTTTAAGTTCATCTGTTTCTATGTGTAATAATAAATAATAAATGATAATAATATGTTTATTTTATGTAGCGCCTTTTAGAGTTCTCAAGGTTGCTTTACAGTTAAGTACAAATAAACATGACATAAACAATAAAAATACATTGAGATAGTGGTACATAAACATAGAAATCAGGGGAAACAAGTAACGAATAAAGAATGTATATCTTTCAATGGAAATAAATGCAAGTATGATGAACTTTCAATATAGCTCTACAGAGAAATCAGTTAAATCCAAGAATTATTGTATTTAATTACTTTTTCTAACATGCTTATTGCTCTGTGTAGTATTTCTGCATTCCAGCATTATTATTTCTGCAAAAATATTATTTTATATTATATTATCTGCAATAATATTATTATGATTTTTATTTATGAAAGTCTTTGGTCATTAGTGCTGTGGTGAATTACTCAACTGTGTAATTTTTAATCTAGTAAACTACTCAAAAACACTGTTCACTTCATTAACGAAAACGAGACGAAGCTCGTTTAATCATGACGATAATTATATGATCATTTAGATCATTTTTAAGCTGTAAACGCTGTAACCACAGTTGAGAGAAATTAGTTTTCAAACTAGCTAAATGAAATGAATAAATGAAAAGGAATATCCGTGAGTCTGTTAATTAATATATCCCACATGTATATCACCAAAAACGTGAACAGTGAATAAATGCAATAACTATAAAAGCCTAATTTCCTTGTGTGTTAACTCTTGCCAGTAATTAACACATTAGTTCTCTCAGCTCAAGGGTAAACTGAGGAGGTTAGTGCTTTAGCTGTTAGTGTGGATGACGGCCCCTTTAAGCGTTGCCTGGGCGACCGTGTGTGTTGTGTTTCCGCCTTTGCTCAGCGCATGCGCACGGAAGAGTCGCCCGTCCGAGGCATTTGACGAACAAACATTTCGTGACTGTCATTCACGATGGCGCATTACAGAGTGAGTAAATAAAACTCGACATTTATCCATGTAAAGATACTGTTTTACTAGAACAGAAAGAATTTGAGCTGTTGTTTAGCTTTTATAAGCTATATATCTTTCATGGACGTCGTGAAAGAACGTAAACTTTTAACTTACAGTATAAATGTGTGATAAAGTGTATGTTTGGATGTTTTATCTTCGTTAAAGCCGCTGGTGTTTTAATGTCGGTTCTCCTGAAGTTCACACAGCTGAACAGAATCTCATTAACTAGAGACACCATCCACTAACAAACACAACGCTGACTCTAATACACGACACTTGATACAAAATCTAACAAAGTAACATGTACGTTAACGTAAATGTTATTCAACTGCTCTAATATGTTAATAACCTTCTTCTGTGAATCCTCTCAGACTCGCGGCTGAATGTGTGTGTGAATGTTTCACCTACTTTAGCTCGAGGTTGGGGAAAAGTTAACTTACACACTTTGTTCTGAAGTGGAAATAGTTTGAGTGTTCTTGTGTGTTGTTTGCAGGCCTCCGAGTCGAAGCGAGAGCAGTTCAGGAGATATCTGGAGAAGGCCGGAGTCCTCGACAGTCTCACCAATGGTAAAATCACTCTTCAAACCAATATTAATCAAACATTTTGCATGCAGCTGATTTGACCTTCTGTATTTCAGTTTTGGTGGCTTTGTACGAGGAAACGGAGAAACCCAACAATGCCTTGGAGTATCCTTTACTTCCACTGAAACCAAACGCTTCTGTGCTGATCTGAGACCAGGACGTGCTGAAATGTGCTTTTCTCAGACCAGAATCTGCTCTGTCTTGTTTAGACTAATGTAAAGCAAAACTAGATTCCATTGTTTAACGTAACCGCACTTACATTCAGCTGATTAAAGATGTCTTCCTTGGTTAATTTCAATAATTTTTATTTATTTATGAACAAGCTTGGGCATGCAATGGTATAAATATATAATATATTTCAATCACTTCTGACTGTTGCGTCCAAGCTTGTGGTGAATTAAAGACACTGAATTAAATGACAAATGTTTCCTAATGTGTTTTAACTAAGACTGATATGAGTGTGGTCCTGGAGTCAGTATGACTAAGCCCTAACTAACCCAACTCCAGCTTCATCAAGCATCACCTGGGCGTCGCAGGGCCGGAGGAGGACGACTCCGAGACTCTGCGTCTGGAACTGACCGACTTACAGAAGAAATACGAGCAGCTCCTGGCCGAAAACACGGATCTGAGGAACCGGGTGAGACAATTACACAGCTCGTGTTCACTGGAGTTATGAGTGTTTGACAGGCGCCTCAGCTCATGGTGTGTGTGTGTGAACTTCATCTACAGCTCCTGCAGTACGAGCCAGCGCAGGAAGAAGCAACAGAATAAAACCTCGTTGCCATTTTGAAATGTATTTTTTTGCATTTGTAAAAAATATTATTTGTTCCTTAGTGTTTGTTTTGTAATACAATGTCTAAGAAGTGACAATTTATGTTCAAGTTTGTGCCTGATATTTAATAAAAGTATTTTTTGCACCGTTCTTAATTTGTGGATATTGGAATAGTAATATTAGTAGACATTTATGAAACTACAAACATACAATTCCTGTTTAACTTACAACATCAGTTATACACTTGAAGAATATAATAAAATGCATATTTAAAGATCTTAAACTAGACCTTGATGCTTTAATTATAAAACTTTATTAAAAACAATGCTTCAGAACATTTCTTCTGTGTTGGTTTTGGAAAAATATTGATAAAACTTTTCACATTTTATTTGTCAAATGTCTTTGAAGGTGAAACAGCTACTTGGATACAGGTGCATTGTGGGAAATAATCCCTTTATATCACAATAGTTTGGTGTGTATGTTTCCCTACCCTTACAGAATCTGCAAGATGATTATGATTTTTTTTTTAAATTGAGGAATGACTTTTTTCTTCAGTGTGACAATTTCTCATATTTGCACAAATTCTGAAAGGGGGTGATAAATGAGTATACAAACTATATACAAAAACAACAAAATAACACTAAGACATTTACATTATGACAGAATGATTACTTTTGGGTGAACTATCCCTTCACCAAAGCAAAACAAAAAGAGAAAGAAACCTGTCATGTGACCTATAGCATTAAAGGAGAACGGGCTTTATGCACAGCTGCACTACTTCCTGAACTTCAGCCAGCTCCTTGTTTCCTGTCTGCCATTATTGGACACACTGATTAATTCAGGTGTGGATGATTATTGTTGCCGCGACTACTGAGGTCAAGCACACCTGAATTAATCAGTGTGTCCAATAATGGCAGACAGGAAACAAGGAGCTGGCTGAAGTTCAGGAAGTAGGGCAGCTGTGCATAAAGCCAACTCTGGCGAACAATGAACCTTTGGTCTAATAACACATCGATACCTAGTCAATCGTTCTCTGAGATTTGTTTTCATGATAATCGATTGTAAAGAGTTTTATCTCTAAAAACTGTTTAGCGTATAATGCTAGTAATGGGGGCATTGACTAAGTAAAAAGAAATCGCTAGTTTATACCACTAACAAGGCTCAAAATAGCCCCACACTAACACAGTAACATAATGAGGCTCCACACATGCAAAACGAAGCATTGAGAACTTTATAAGTGTACAGACCGTTTAATAAGAAGATACTTTATGAAGACAGTCGACATGTAGGGACCCTCATTATGTTACTGTGTTAGCGTGGGGCTATTTTCAGCCTTGTTAGTGGTATAAACTAGCGATTTCTTTTTGCTTTAATAAATGCCCCCATTACTAGCGTTATACGCTAAACAGTTTTTAGAGATAAAACTCTTTACATTCGATTATCATGAAAACAAAGAAGGTTCGACTAGGTACCAAAGTGTTGTTAGACCAAAGATTAATTTTGCGCCAGAGTTCTCCTTTAATAAAAATGAAGGAATAACACACAGTAGAGTCTGTTCAGGGGTTTCATTTATAAAACTGGGCGTAGGATCCTTACTAAAAGTGTATGTGCGCCCGAAAGCCAAAAATGGCGTACGCCAAAAAATATTCAGATTTATAAAATGGTTCATACGCCAGAACCTGCGCAGAATTCCCTTTATAAACCCCAGTCAGTGGGAGATTGTGCACACGTGCATCTCCTCCCCAAAATAACCATATATGGACCTTACAACAGTTTAAATATGCATATCCTCATCTGCATATCATTTGCATATGATTAGTCATCCACGTGATACCATGTTAAGGTACAAGACGTTAGGAAAATATGAAATACAGATGTGCGTGTCACAATAAAATATTCTTTTTTTATTAGCCTATATCCTTGTTTTTGAATAAATAAATCAAATAGTGCAAAATACATTTCAGAAAAAGATTTTCTCAGTCTGTTCCACTGGCCAAATAGTATTTTTAATTAATTTAATTAATTTGCATGGAACTATTTTCTCAGACAATCTGCTATTATCATGATTAGCAATTATCTGGAGTTAAAACATTAAAACACAGCATGCCAGAGGGAAAGCGTTAAAAATATTTCTATTTATTGAATATATAAGTTTTAGATCAGTAAGATTTTTTTATGTTTTTAAATGAAGTCTCATCTGCTCACCAAGGCTGCTTTATTTGATGAAAAAAAATGACAAACAGTAATATTGTGAAATATTATGATAATTTAAAATGACTTTTCTATTTTAATATAATTTTAAAATGTAATTTGAAAGCTGAATTTTCAACATCATTACTGTTGCTGATCAGTTTTCAGTGTCACATGATCCTTCAGAAATCATTCTAATATGCTGATTTTATGCTCAAAAACATAAATTATTATTTTCAATGTTGAAAACAGTCGTGTACCCCCCCCCCCAAAAAAAAAATTCTATGATGAATAGAAAGTTCAAAAGAACAGCATTTATTTAAAATATAATCTTTTCTACCATTATAAATGTCTTTACTGTAACTTTTGATCAATTTAACTCATCCTTGATGAATAAAAGTATTTTCTTATTTCTTTCCCCCAAAAATAAAAAGTAAATTCTTACTGACCCCAAACTTTGGAATGGTAGTGATTAATGTTACAAAAGCTTTCCATTTCAGATCAATTCTGTTCTTTTGAACTTTCTATTCATCAAAAAATCCTGAAATAAAAACATGGATAATAATCATAAATGTTTCTTGAGCATCATATTATAATAATTTTTGTAGGATCATGTGACACTGAAGACTGGAGTAATGATGCTGTAAATTCAGTATATATTCTATACAGTGTTGGATGTAACTATTTACTAAGTAATTAGTTACTGTAATTTAATTACTTTTCACTTGAAAATGTAAAGTAAGGGATTACTCTTCATTTATCTGTAATTTAATTACAGTTACTTCTGATGTAATTGAGGTAAATACTGTGTATAGATCAATCCGATCTCAAAGCGATTCGTACGTATTTTATGAGGTGTCTAAATATTACGACCGCACTCGTACAAATTCGTATGAATTATTGTAAAATATGTATGAAAAAAGTGTGCAATGTCATGAGATCAGACATAAAACAATAGTGGGTTTAACATCAAAATGTATTCTCTGGTGTTAAAAAGTATGTTTTTATAATATAACCTTCTCCACCTTGGTCAGTTTAAGGATAATGCAATTTTATAGTATTTTTTTGAAAGAATTAAAACGGATTCATGTCTATCCTTGTATTATTCAGCTGGTTGAGATTGACATGGGATTTTGAAAGTAATTAAATACTTTTTATAGAGAGAGTAATTAGTACAGTACTCTAATTACACTGTTGAAGAGGTAATTAGTAACTAGTAATTAATTACTTTTTTAGAGTAACTTACTCAACACTGATTCTATATTATACACTTCACTATATATTCACATAGAAAACCGCTGTTTTAAATTGTAATAATATTTCACAATATTACTGTTTGTTATTTTGTTTCTTTAATCAAATAATTGTAGCCTTGGTGAGCAGAAGAGACTTCTTTTAAAAACAAAAAAATCTTACTGATCTAAAACTTTTGACCCGTAGTGTATATATTTTTTTGCAACGTCTCAGTAATGATTTCATGTAGTTTAAGTGTTTATCTCCGGGATGAGAATGGCATATTTAATCTATTTATTTCAGAAGTAAAGCATAGTTTAAATCATTCTTTCATTGATTTAAACTGTTATTGAGAACACGCACTGTATTTATTAATCATGATGATTTACGGTTTTCCTTCATCTGCCGTTAGATTATAGGCTATATCTGTGCGTTTCACTAAACGGCCCGACGCGCTCGCTGAGCGGACACTTAAGAAGGGATGGATATTGGCTTCCAGTGATCGGCTTAGTGAGTGATACTATATCTGTGGGCTATTATCTTTCTGTAGCCTATAGGCCATAATTTTCTTCAGATTTTCAGTCTAAAAGTGACCAAAAAGACATTTAACTCCAGCTCACCATCGGTGTCGCCAACTCCCTTTGTCTCCAGAATGCGCGGACGGACGGCTCAAAGTTTGCTTAAAGGTGCGCACATGCTCCCGTCAAGTTTGCTTTTTATAGATCACAACCTTTGCGCGGAAACTGGCGTACGTACGTGTCCAGCCCCGTCTGGTGCGTACGCACACTTTATAAATAAGACCCCAGATCTGCCTAAAGTGTTAAAGACACAGGAGAGTACCATGAGGATTGTCAGATCTTCAGGTCTGCTCGTCTGCTGCTGCTGGCCGGGGATGCTCTCTGTCGCCCCGGAGAGAAGCTGGGACTCTCCACAGAACTGTGGTGCCGTGACCCAGAGCTCCGCTCCGCCACGGAGTCGGGTGTGTGTGTTCTGCCGGCTCTCCTCAGGTCGGACATGGACACGGCCCGTCCGCAGCGAGTCCTCGTGCTCGGGTCGGCCTCAGGCCCGGTGCTGGAGTCTCCGCTGTCCGACCCGTTGCCCTCCATCACGGTGCTGCAGTTCCAGGCCGGGCTCACTCTCCTCTGCTTGCGCAGCGCCGTCGGGCCGGGCAGAACCGAGCTCTCGGACTCGAGCGCCAGCGGAGAGCGGGTCCCGCTCGTGTTGTTGGAGTTGCTGTTGCGCTCCAGCGGACCGAGAACGAGGTCCCGGTTCTGCCTCTGCGGGTCCAGACCCGGCTCGCCCTGCACCGGGACGAAGGTGCACAGGGGGTTGATGAGCGCGGGGTAAGTGGGGCCGTTGCCCTGCTTTTCCATGAGCGGAGCGAATCCGCCCGGGAGCGTGGGGATGGTGGCTTTACGGCCCTGGCTCACGCACGCCTGATGCACCACGGAGTTCTTCTTGCCGTAATACTCTCCCAGGTCCTCTTTCAGCTGAGGATAGTAGTCCAGGAGTCCCGCCTTCAGTTTCTTGTATGCGAGATGCAGGATCTCCATCAGGCTGAGGAACAGGGACACGGCTGCGATGCCCTGCATGAACACCATGAACACGCTCTTCTCCGTGGGCCGGGAGACGAAGCAATCCACGGTGTTGGGGCACGGCTCCCGGTCACACTTGTACAGCGGCTCCAGATGGTGCCCGTACAGCAGGTACTGGCCCAGCATGAAGCCCACCTCCACCACGGACCGGGTCACGATGTGGGCCACGTATGTTCTGAGCAGCGACCCCCGCAGCGGAGCCTTGTTGAGCTTCCCGGTCTCCAGCTGCCTGAGCTCCCGCTCGACCCGGCGCCGGGGCTCCAGAACCTCCAGGTCCATCGTGTCCAGCTCCCGGCGCAGGGCCACCCGCTTCTCCAGGTCCATTACCTCCAGCTCCCGGCGCAGGGCCACTCTCTTGCAGTGCCTCTCCTTCTCCAGCACGCGCAGCCGGTATATGGCGTGACCCATGTAGACCAGCGAGGGCGAGGACACGAAGATGACCTGCAGGACCCAGTAGCGGATCAGGGAGATGGGGAAGGCCCGGTCGTAGCACACGTTGTGGCAGCCGGGCTGCTCCGTGTTACAGATGAAGTCGGACTGCTCGTCGTTCCACACGTCCTCGGCCGCCACGCCCAGAACCAGCATGCGGAAAATGAAGAGGATGGTGAGCCAGATCTTTCCCACCATGGTGGAGTGGATGTGGACCTCCTCCAGAATTCCCCCCAAGAAGTTCCAGTCCCCCATCCTCCTGACGGGCCGAGAAACAGCTCAGTCGCGCACACAAACACCACATATACCAATCTGTGCTTTAACAGGGGTTACAGAGCGAACACATGCGGACACGTGCCGTGCATGTAACCTTACTGAGATCTGTAAGCTCGTCTATTAAAATGGACCTGAAAACTGATAACAGAAGTTCACAGATGATAAAAAATGTGCAGTACTCACCATTTGAAATAGTCACTTCTCTCAAAAATATAAAAACATTCAATGAGAAAAACTGAATCCAGCAAATGGCATAATCAAACTACATCTGCTTCACTATGAGCTGAAAGAGACACTGGTTTGTCAAAAGTAGGTCGCTGGTGACTTTATATGCTGGAACAAGTGATCGATGCGGTGTTGCGTGCGTGGCTGTAAAGGCCTGCAGGTCATCTGGGCACTGAGACGGGCAGCGCCACTGCAGTCACGCAACTCTCACCACACTGCGAGAAGGCTTTACGGTTTATTCGTGGCATTCAGCTGAGAACTGAAGAGACTCGCTCAGGTTCTGCTCACCTCAACATGTAAAAGCAAAAACAGCAGCCATGCGTGATGCTACAGGGAGACTGAGTCTGTGAGATTAACTAGTTCTCCATTTGTCGATACTTATTATCCTCATTAATGATCAATCGGTCATGTCCGATTTCATACATGAACTGAGTCCAATCAAGATTTTCCCTCAAGCCGATGTCTGTCAATGTTTTTAAACCCATCTTTGAAGAATCAATGGCCAGAGCGCACGGCGATGTTCTGAGTAGGCGGAGCTTCGGCACTTCTCAGCCAATCAGAGGCATGGGAGGCAATAGATCGTGGGATGGGTTTTGTTGTCGTGAAACAGCCTCATTGATTTGCTGCTTTTACATGCATTTGGCTGTTCTGTTCTACGCAAAATACGATCACGTAATGCCGAAGGGTCACGTGGTCAGCGGCCGGTTTATGCGACACATCATCAAAGGACACTCGTGTAGAGAACATGACTAATCAAAGCTAAAGACAGAATAAATCAATCAGCATTTTATGATAAACTTCTTGTTTGATTATTCATGATATTCCAAATAGTTTTTTTTCCGATGGGCAACTCCGGTCCTCGAGGGCCACTGTCCGGCAGAGTTTAGCTCCAACCCTAATTAAGCACACCTGAACAAGCTAATCAATGTTTTCAGGATTACTAAAACTATTTTTTCTCAGGGTTGGAGCTAAACTTAGCAGGACAGTGGCCCTCGAGGACCGGAGTTGCCATCCCTGCCCTACAGCATGAACATATTTTGACCGTCATTTTTGTTTTTAAAGACATTTTTCAAAATATCTTTTTTTTGTTACACAGTCCTACAGAGATTCAGATGGAATGAGGGTTGAGTCAATAAGAAGTTAATTTTATGGTTTTGGAAAATCAATCAGAAGGCTAAACTTAGCTCTGTTGTGTGACGTCACATGTCCGAGGGGATCGATCTAGTCTAGACGTAAAAACACAAGTACACAATGTGCTAATAAGTAATGGAGTAATTTCCTTAAATCATGCCGCAAGATCTGAGGATAAAATGAGATCAACATCAAACTGATGCACAAGAAATTTATTTCATTTTGAGGTTACATGTAAAAGGCCTGCAGATTTTAAAAGTAAAAAACACATCCGAGACACTCGTGGAAGACCGTTTTGAATGGATGGCCATTACTGGTCAATTAACACAAATCTCATACAAAAATATTGAAAGCCACTTACATCTCTCATTCTGTCTCAAATGCAGCTGCGCTTGTGAACTAAACCCAAAAGACGTCTTTCGCTGAATACTTCAATGCTAGTATGAGCATTGCCGGCAGCCTATAAACAGACATGTGAACATTTGCTAAAACTGGATGCAGGAGGACTCTTCTCCTTATTAAAAGAAATAGACCGACAGCTGAAACTGGCAGGTTTATGACCGCCAGTACGCCTTCACACTGCATCCCAAACACTAAACCGAAAAAACAAAAAAAAGAAAACCACCCATTGAGGACTTGTATGGTCTAATGCCCCCAGGACTTGCGGCCGGCCCAGGAGCGCGAGCGGGACCGTGAGCGGGACGGGGACCGGGACCGGGACGGGGAGTGCATGTGCGTCTTGCCCAGAGCAGAATCCTGGTTCTCCATGTGGAAATCGTTGGCTTGGCGTGGGCTGATGGACTTGGAGCGGGACCGAGCCGCGTCAGACTCTCTGCGTCCGGACCGGGCCTTGGAGTGAGAGGGGCTGCGGGAGCGCTCGTCGACCCGAGAGCGGTGGTGTTCACGCGCAGACGGCCGGTGCCTGAGGATCACATGACCATTACAATACTGCAGTGCCACAGAAACACACACAGCACTACATGTACAGAGCATTAAACACACATCAGCGCATCAGTTTCTGCTTCAGCAACACCAATGCCATCAGCGAGTGGTCGACCGATACCGCCGGGTCAGTTTTACTTACTTAACACATTATTTTTTTAACTTTAAAAGAACAAAAATAAAAGCAACTTTAATTAACTTACCTATTACCTATACCTATTATAAACAAGAATGCAGCAAGTGCCTGATCCGCCAACTACAACACTCAGTTATAAAACAGTTCAGATTGTTAGGGCCCTATGAAATCAGTTTTATTTTTTCCCAAATTCTGTTTTTTGTTTTGCGCTTTTAAAGTTAATGATTAAAACGTAAACAGATAAAATAGGAATGACCTTAAATTTATTGAGGTAATACAGGCATGTACTCATGATATACAGTAGCTTTTTCATGACACATCCTGCATGATGCAGCCTAACCCTGCACTCTTCAGGAAACAACTAAATATGGTTATGAGCTTTACAGGGTTAGTTCCCCCAAAAATGAAAATTCTGTCAGTATTTACTCACCCTCATGTTGTTCCAAACCTCTATGTCTTTATTTGTTCTGCTGAACACAAAGGAAGATATTTCGAAGAATGTTTTAATCAAACAGATCTCATTCCCCATTGACTACCATAGTATGTATTTTTTTCCTACTATGGTAGTCAATGGGGAATGAGATCTGATTGACTAAAATATTCTTCCAAATATCTTCCTTTGTGTTCAGCAGAACAAATAAACACATAGAGGTTTGGAACAACATGAGGGTGAGTAAATACTGACAGAATTTCCCTATCTGAGGGTTGTCCCCCCCCAAAAAAACATTTAAAATATGTGTATTGTAAATAATGTAATGATATAGTCTTAAAATAATTAAGAAATAAAATAACACAAATGCAAACGGGGCAATAACAAAAAAAGTGTTCTAAGCATTTTGAGACCCCCCTCCCTTGCCTCACAGTGCGTTGGTCCACTGCCTCCGCCCCTTTTACCTCAGACACACACACTCCGGTGGCGGGAGACAAGAACATAGTTTTTGAGTAACTTAGTTGTGGAATGATAAGTCAAACCACGAACGTCGTGCTGAGTGATCTGAACTGTATGAACGGCGTTCGGGGATCGACTTATCGAGACTATTTTCTAAGATGGCTCCTGTTGTGTATACACGAAGTCGACTGTCTTCATAAAGTATCTTCTTATTAAACGGTCTGTACACTTATAAAGTTCTCAATGCTTCGTTTTGCATGTGTGGAGCCTCATTATGTTTCTGTGTTAGTGTGGGGCTATTTTGAGCCTTGTTAGTGGTATAAACTAGCGATTTCTTTTTACTTAGTCAATGCCCCCATTACTAACATTATACGCTAAACAGTTTTTAGAGATAAAACTCTTTATATTCGATTATCATGAAAACAAATCTCAGAGAACGATTGACTAGGTATCGATGTGTTATTAGACCAAAGGTTCATTGTTTGCAGGAGTTCTCCTTTAACTGTATTAAAGTTACTAAAGTGACTGTGTTTGATCAAGATTAAAGACAGACGGCAGCGGGTTTATTAGGCTGCGGTCACTTTAAGACCGCATGCACTGATCTAAGATAATGTTACGTTTTCTTTCTACACTGTTTACGTTCACTTAACGACTGTTTACGAGGATCCTCACAGTGACAGGCATTTTGACACTGTGTGTGTGTGTGTATTCCACAGTTCAAGCCCAATAAGGTGTCAGTATCACGCGCTGTATGCTTTCAGGTGTGTGTCGGTCTCAGACAACACACACATACCAAAAATACTTCTTTAGCAGCCTTTGGTTTAAAAATCAGTCGTTTTTGAATCACAAGGCTTGAAGCTTTAATGTCGAGCCCTGTGTTCAGTCATGATTTCTGTCGCGCTGTAAAGCGGAACAGGTTTGCTTGAACTGAGACGCTACAGAGATCTGTGTGACAGAGCGTCGGAAGGTGTCTACGGTCTCACTCCAGTCTAATTAGCCTCGTTCCATTATTATTGTGAAGTTTACAATCAAACTTCATCCCTTCATTCAACACGGCGAACTTTGCTGTAGCGACTAGTTTGCAGGCAAGAAGAAAACAATGCCCGGTTTCGAAACAGAAAGTCATGTTTTGATTAGAAACCCCAAGATCTTCCTGAGATGTTTGTCAAACTATTTGGAAATTAGTAATTTTGTTCTCCAGAATTTAAAACAACAGTGAAGCTGCTCTGAGTGCGGTTAGTGGATTTACCTGTCGTGTTCTCGACTGCGGCTGCGTCTGCTGTGGGGCCTTCCTCTGGAGCTGCAGGGAGAAACACACGTCAGAGCTGACAGAGCCACCGTTCTCCACACAGGTCATGTGGGTCATGATGCGACATGAGGTCATGCGACGGAGGTCATGGGACACAAGGTCATGTGACGGAGATCATGTGACACAGAACGGAGATCATGCGACAAGGTCATGTGACGGAGATCATGGGACGGAGATCATGCGACACAAGGTCATGTGATGGAGATCATGTGACACAGTCATGTGACAGGTCATGCGACACGCGGTTATGCAATACGGTCACGTGACACGAGGTCATGCGACAGAGATCATGTGACACAAGGTCATGCAATATGGTCATGCGAATACGGTCATGTGACACGGGGTCATGCGACGGAGATCGTGCGACTCACTCTCGGGGGCTGTCGGACCGCCGGCGCCGTCTCTCGTAGGATTGGCTGCGTGATCTGCGTCTGTCGCTGCGGCTGCGAGAGCGTCTGCGTCTGCCGTCCCGTTCGCTGCGCGGAGACTGGCGCTCCTTCGTCTTCATCTGACCGGGTGCTGAGAAACACAACAAGACACTGTAAACACACTCCACACACACACACACACACTCATCTCAGATCCAGCAGAACTTACTCTTGCGATCTCCCTGAGCGAACTGGATCTCGATCTGCCGTCCGCAAACCCACTTCCTGTCCAGGTTGTGCAGAGCGTCTTCCGCGTCACGGACATCTTCAAACGTGCCGTGCTATTAAGGGCTCTAACGGCACAGTGCACACTACAGCAGCTCACACTGAGCATGAGCCTCCCCTCACACACACACACACTGAGCATGAGCCTCCTCTCACACACACACACACACTGAGCTTCCTCACACACACACACACACACACACTGAGCTTCCTCACACACACACCACACTGAGCATGAGCCTCCCCACACACACACTGAGCATGAGCCTCCTCACACACACACTGAGCATGAGCCTCCTCACACACACACACACACTGAGCATGAGCCTCCTCACACACACACACACACACACACTGAGCATGAGCCTCCTCACACACACACACACACACACACTGAGCAGGTCCTGGGTGATGGAGGATACGGGTGGCACCGTTACCTGGATCTTTACGCTCTTCCGTCTCTGTCTGCACTCTGTTTTCTCTCTGTCACTCCTCCTCCTCCTCTTTTCCTCTGTTTTCTCTCTGTCACTCTTCCTCCTCCTCCTCCTCTTTTCCTCTGTCTCTTGGATCTTTAATCTTCGATCTTTAACTTGCTTTGACTCTTTGCCTCTCTGTAAGTAGCGATCGCTTGATCTTTCTTTCTTGGCTGCTGTGTCTTGGCTTTAGTCCTACTCTATACGGGTCTGTTAACTCTGTGTGTGTGCCAGGCTCCACGACTGGGCGCTTTACACAGTCTGGGGCGACAACAGAGAAATAAGGGTTAGACCAGAGCGAGCTGCGGAGAGAAACACACACACACACACACACACGCTGCAGATCCACACGGGCTGAAAAGGATATTGAATGTACGCAAATCCTCTGGGTCGGCGTGAATAGAAGTCTAGAGGAATGTAGACGTCGGCCACGGGCCCGTATCGGCCGAACTCTCGGCGCAGGTCCTCTGGCCTGAACACCGGGAAATACACACGCTCTTATTGGTGGAAGTGCAGCCACCCTCGAGTGACACACACTCACAGCAGTCAAACACACACACACACACACACACACACACGCGCAGGTAGAGCAGCGGATACTGTCGATTAACACAAAAACAAGCTTCAGATCTTCCCTCAGTTCCTTCAAGAAAAGGCAAAACAGGCGATTATGCTGACACACACACACACACACACACTCAAACCAGGGCAGTTTCTGGAGGATCTCACTCATTCTTCTGTTAGCATTTATATTGCAACACTTTAAGGTTTATAGCAAAAAATAATTAAGTTGTAAAAATACATAAAAAAAAAGATTAGTACGTGATTTTTCCACACTACTCACACATTATTACACTTGTTTTCTGTAATACTGATATTCAACATTTTGGTAATTTGACCCATTCATTCACTTCCGTTGTTTATATCAACTAAATTAAAAAAAAGGAGTGAAAATGTATTTTTGTGTTCATCAACATTGTGCCACAAATATTGTCCCAGAATATTCCTTAAAAAAACACAGTTAATGAAACGTATTCTGGATATGAAATAAGTACTAATTTTACGAGTTTTCTGGTAATTCTACTTCATTAGTAGGTTTAATCAGGCAAATAAAACAACACTAAAATCTTTAGAGTCACTTTACAAACAGACAATTAAAATTCTGGATAAAAAGCCCTCAAGTTATCACCATTGTGCCATTTTACAGAAGCATAAGCTTTTAGGTTGGGAAAATGTCATCAAGTATTCAAATCTTTGTCTGTTATACAAAATCATCCATGGTCTGTCATCCCCTCCACTCAGTCAGTTTGTAAACATTAGAAACACCACACAGAGAGTAACACGAGGGTCGGCCCGAGGAGACTGTGTTGTTCCTCTGCGAAAAAGTGCATTTAGTCAGAGTGCCTTTTCAGTCACAGCAGCGCAGGAGTGCAACTCTGTCCCTCAGAACATCAGAGAACTTACCACATACTCTCTATTCAAAAAACATCTGAAAAACTGGATCATAACACATCAGACATGTGAGCATTAATAAGACTATCGTCACTTAATCCAACGGTACTGCGACCTGTGTCTATGCTGGGTCAGTGTGTAGTATAATTTTTATAAATTGGTATCAATTTTAACAATGTCTATTATAGCAAGTGTGTACACTGTATTTATTAGGACTGAAGAAATATATCTGTTTTACGTTTTTTTATATTTGTATTGTTCATTGTAATCTTTTATTGTTGTTTATTTTAGGTAGACAATTTTAAGATCTGTCCAGGGACAACAGATGAAAAATAGCCTTTTGGCTAATTCTGGTGCATTTACAGTAATGTCAATTAATGTACATTGTCCCTGTCAAATAACTAACTAAATAAAAAAAAACAGCTTTTATTGCACTAATGACTGAATATATGTCAAGATATAAACAAACTTTAAAATCGGAATATCAGGATGCTAACTCTGTTAATTTTGGTTAGTGAAATACAATACTAACACCAGGTAATCTCAAACATATGATTATTAATAACACGAGTATACATCAGTCCCTGAGCTGAAAAAAAAAAACAGATATTTGTAAAAGACTAGCGGGATTATAATGATAGACAAATTAATATTAAAAATAACAATGCCCGTGAGCTGTGCGCGCTCACGCCAACATTCACGCGCCAACCACAATAAACCCCTTCTTCTAACATCATATCTATACAGTATAATCAATGAAAACAATAACGTTTTTAACTAGACAGAAGCTTAATTGATGACAATGTAAAAGCAAATGGAAATTAAATGGAAAAGTTTCACTTACCGGGACTCGTCGGAAATATTTCGAACAAACAGTGAGCTGTTCGGCGGTCTCATGTACCGAGACATGATAATAATGATTAAAGTCTCTTATGATTATTACCGACAATTATAATTCACTATCAAGAACGAATCCTGACTGAATTCTTCTCCACTCCACGCGGTTCCGTGTCGCTTTCACTTCAACAGCAGCAGCGAGGCCTGAAAACCCTCACAACAGCTGCGCTTCGGCTTCACTGACCGGAAACACCCGCAGTGTTCGACACCCCCCTACAGACACACTCCAGTACTACACACATACAGACACACTCCAGTACTGCACACATACAGACACACTCCAGTACTGCACACATACAGACACACTCCAGTAGCCTACTGCACACATACAGACACACTCCAGTACTGCACACATACAGACACACTCCAGTACTTCACCCCAATAAATTACACTTTACTGTATATTCATGTAGAAAAGAGCTCATTTACACCGGAATAATATGTCACTGTTTTTATTGTATTTTTGATCAAATAAATGCAGTCTTGTCGAGCAGAAGAGACTCTCACAAACAGTAAATATCTTACAGAACTTTTAATTCAGACTGACATCGACTTTGGCTTTGAGGGATATGGATAGACGTGTGTTTTATAGGATATGCTTTATTTCGTATTACTGCCATGTTTAATCTTTAATGTGCATGTAAAGCCCAGAGAGACTAATTTAAGACTCAAACATGAAGCTCCTGAGACATAAACCATCACAAACAGACTCACACATGATCCTCATAATCACATCTCAGATCTACAGTCACAGAAAGGAATCATGGACTTCAGTGGAAGCTGGAAACTGTGTGAACAGGAGAACCCCGAGGCGTTTCTCAGAGCCATATGTGAGTTTGACATAATATGACCCAGTATGCCAGTCTTCTGTTTTTCTTTTACTGTAATTTGAACTTTTCTAAAGTCGTTGTATGCACTGAAAATGAGGTGCGACGTGTTTTTATGAGCGCAGCGGCTCCGGAGATTTACATTAAAATGATGAAAGAAGTGAAACCTCTGACAACGATCGAGCAGAACGGAGAGGAGTTCAGCATCTGTGTGAAGACGGCCCTCAGGAGCCACACCAACACCTTCACCATCGGCACTGAGACCGAGTTCAACATCATGGACGGCAAGAAGATCAAGGTCAGTCCGTCCTACAGTCGCCAGGACACAAACTCTTCATTCATGTCTGAAACCAAGTCAGTGTCCCTGAAAAAGAGAATGTAAGTGTGTGTCAATTGGCCAGTGTGTGTAGAGTGTGGCTCGTGTTTGTGTCCGAGCGTGAGATGAATTGATGGAAATGTAAAAATGTTATTATTGAATGTAATACGTGCTGAAACTATGATAAACGATCCACAGTTTACCCACACAGACTGATGTTGAGATCGCTGTTTGATAAAGCGACTTCAGTGTCAGGTCCGAAAGATTGAAAAACTGTTTTATTTAAGCAAACAGTAATTGGTAGAAAATGTAGTTAATTAGTCTGTAGAGAGTCTGGAGTCTGTGGTTACCTAGCAACAACTGGCCTGCGTTACACCTGTGTGTGTGCTTGAGTGAGAGAGTGTACATGTGAGTGTGTGTGCACAGATATAATACAGACACTGTGTGTGTTCACATGTTCATAAGTCAGCAGTTTTGCAGTCATATTAAGCAGCTCATCAGATTTGATCAGTTGTTCTTGTGGTTTCAGGCAACAGCTCGACTCATCGATGGAAAGATCGTGATTGAATCAGATAAATTCACACACGTGAGAGAGATCCAGGGCGAGGAGATGATCGAGGTCAGATGAGAATCATGTACTCCTGTATTTCAGCACAGAGATAGTTACTTCGGTGTCATCTCTCTTTCTCTCTGCTTTCAGACACTCACCGCTGGGAGTGCGACTCTCGTCCGGAGAAGCCGCCGCGTTTAATCCAACCGGATGAACTTCACTATTGGATTCTAAACTTTCCACAGTTACCTTTTCACTGTCTGTTTTGAGAAAAATATTGTTTTAAAACCCTTATTCTAGAGATTGAAATAACATGTGTTTGTGCTTTGTCTTCATTCTGACCTTTGATGAATAAAATGATTGACCTCAACCCATTTGTTATTAAAACATATTGAGTAATAACGTGATTCAAAGACATAAACCGGGTTCCTGTTAATAACCCTTTCATCCAAACTGTGGCTTGCAGTTAGTTGAGAATCCCGCTAAAACATATTTTTTTAATCTTTAGTCTCATATAAACTTTTGTAGTCACAAGTCTTCAAATGGACAGTATAGGGGACAGTTTGATGATTGAACTGTTGTCCTGCTTTGTTATATTCATAAATAAAGCATGTAGGTGTTTCATTGAAACTCAGTTTGCAGGTCCAATACTGGAGTGTGTCTATAGGGGGTGCAGTACTGCAGTGTGTCTATAGGGGGTGCAGTACTGCAGTGTGTCTATAGGGGGTGCAGTACTGCAGTGTGTCTATAGGGGGTGCAGTACTGGAGTGTGTCTATAGGGGGTGCAGTACTGCAGTGTGTCTATAGGGGGTGCAGTACTGCAGTGTGTCTATAGGGGGTGCAGTACTGGAGTGTGTCTATAGGGCGTGCAGTACTGCAGTGTGTCTATAGGGGGTGCAGTATTGGAGTGTGTCTATAGGGGGTGCAGTACTGCAGTGTGTCTATAGGGGGTGCAGTACTGCAGTGTGTCTATAGGGGGTGCAGTACTGGAGTGTGTCTATAGGGGGTGCAGTACTGCAGTGTGTCTATAGGGGGTGCAGTACTGCAGTGTGTCTATAGGGGGTGCAGTACTGCAGTGTGTCTATAGGGGGTGCAGTACTGCAGTGTGTCTATAGGGGGTGCAGTACTGGAGTGTGTCTATAGGGCGTGCAGTACTGCAGTGTGTCTATAGGGGGTGCAGTATTGGAGTGTGTCTATAGGGGGTGCAGTACTGCAGTGTGTCTATAGGGGGTGCAGTACTGCAGTGTGTCTATAGGGGGTGCAGTACTGGAGTGTGTCTATAGGGGGTGCAGTACTGCAGTGTGTCTATAGGGGGTGCAGTACTGCAGTGTGTCTATAGGGGGTGCAGTACTGCAGTGTGTCTATAGGGGGTGCAGTACTGCAGTGTGTCTATAGGGGGTGCAGTACTGCAGTGTGTCTATAGGGGGTGCAGTACTGCAGTGTGTCTATAGGGGGTGCAGTACTGGAGTGTGTCTATAGGGGGTGCAGTACTGCAGTGTGTCTATAGGGGGTGCAGTACTGCAGTGTGTCTATAGGGGGTGCAGTACTGCAGTGTGTCTATAGGGGTGCAGTACTGCAGTGTGTCTATAGGGGGTGCAGTACTGCAGTGTGTCTATAGGGGGTGCAGTACTGCAGTGTGTCTATAGGGGGTGCAGTATTGGAGTGTGTCTATAGGGGGTGCAGTACTGCAGTGTGTCTATAGGGGGTGCAGTATTGGAGTGTGTCTATAGGGGGTGCAGTACTGCAGTGTGTCTATAGGGGGTGCAGTACTGCAGTGTGTCTATAGGGGGTGCAGTACTGCAGTGTGTCTATAGGGGGTGCAGTACTGCAGTGTGTCTATAGGGGGTGCAGTACTGCAGTGTGTCTATAGGGGGTGCAGTACTGCAGTGTGTCTATAGGGGGTGCAGTACTGGAGTGTGTCTATAGGGGGTGCAGTACTGCAGTGTGTCTATAGGGGGTGCAGTATTGGGCTGCGTTCCAGTCCACTTTTAGACACGCACTTGCAAACTTCCCTAAGCTCTTCCCCTCGGTGGAATCCCTGCTGCCATTTTGAAGTGTGTTCCACTTCACAGTGTAGACGCCACCCTTCTTATGATGTACCAAGTACATCAGGATGTATGGGACATGTTCCCATTTCTGGCTGATCTAAACTATGCAGCCTAATTTTGAATTATAGAAATCTATAGTGTGATATGTGTATGCTAAGCCAAAGAGATGTGTTTTTAGTCTAGATTTGAACTGACAGAGCGTGCCTGCTTCCCGGACAATGTTAGGAAGATTGTTCCAGAGTTTTGGTGCTAAATAGGAAAAGGATCTCCCTCCTGCAGTCGATTTTGAAATGTATACAATGTTTAATAGGCAGCCAATGCAGGGTTGACAGAACCGGGCTAATATGGTCATACTTCCAGCTGGAGTTTGTTTATTAAGCGTGCCGGGCAACCACCCAGTAGAGCACTACAATAATCAGGGCCCGCTCTAGCCTTTTGGTTGCCCTAGGCGAGATTGATTTTACCCATAGACTGTCTACATTACACTACTACATAATAGGCTATATTGTTAAACAAATGAAGTGAAAAATAAAGGAAACTTTCATAATTATTTTTGTACAAATTTCTATACTTGGAAGTAAGCTATACTTGGAAGCAACTCAGCGCCGCCAATTAAGCAAAACAAAACGAATGGGCTGCTGAAGTATGAATTTTGTGGGCCATTAAGACAAAAAATAAATAAAAGTAGGCTATGAGATGTATCGGCCCAAAACCCACGTCGGTCACCGGGAATCTCCCGGTAGTCCCGATGGCCAGTAGGCCTAAACGCCTGTGCACAACACTAAGTACATTTATTTCGTTTGACACCTCAATGGCTGAGATGAGAAGACTTACCTTTATACTGGGCTTTCTTTTTATTTTATTGCTTTCTCTGTTTTCGTCCCTGTGGATCTTATAAGATAAACCCTCTGAAGATCTGAACACAAGAGTCATGGGATGTGCATGTAAAACGCAGGATAATACCAGGTGGACGTGGACTAAAATAGGGAAAGCATGAGACGTTTGACATATGCTCTCAGATCACTAGAAAGAATAGTTTAATAATTTTGCTCTGCATAAAATAGATATAAAATACAAACAAACAAGGATCCTCAGTCGTTATGATAAAACAGCTCTTCCTCCTCCAGCAGGTTATGTGGGCCCGGATCACTCAAACACCGAGGTAGGTTCTGCTCCTGCACACCCAGAGCAAACGTCACGCTCAGCTTGTGTCCTCGGCTGTCCGGCACACCGTCCGGGTTCTGGGTCTGAACGGATCCGTCGGACTTCTCAGGGTCTCCGGGGACCGTCACTAGGATACTCGGCCTGGCCGTCTGACCTCGACTGTCTGGAAGACAACATTTCAAACACATCATGCCACATTCTGTTACTGAATGACCTTGGAAACACCTGAGTAGGTCACCTGACTCGAAGCGGCCTCTCCGCACTGCAGGAGACTCGGAGCGATTAGCAGGAACTCCCAGAAAGTGGCTCATCTGGAAAAGTGACACCTTAAATTACTGGCTTTTCCTTTGGCTTGAGCGTTTAAATACAAAACAAATAAATTAAAGCATAACTTTCTTTCTTTTCTTACTCACCCGCCGCTCTATTTCCACGCACTGTTTCCTGATCCGCGTCTCGCTCCAGTCGTCTTCTGCAGCGTCAGGCATCAGTGTGTGTCTGCTGTATGAGCGCAGCTAACCACACACACACACACACACACACACACACGAGTTACTTACACAGTCCAGTAAATAAGACTGCCGTGAACTGAGCAAGAGACACACACATCTCAGTGCTTACATCTACAATAAAAGTACAGAATCCTAGCACACTGCTAAACTCACAGTGCAGTACACACTTAAACATTTCAAACAAAATGCTACATCAGGCGACCTCATAACGCATGTTTAATTCAGCGAGAGCTTTAGTAACACAAATACACAATTATTTGTCATGCCAATAAAATAGAAAAAAATAATCTAAATCCAAAAAATTAGTCAGGATGATGTTAAAATTACAGCCGCTTCAAGGCTGAGTGCATTGCATTATGGGATACAGCAGCCTACCTGACACTTTTACAACACTTGTACCATGTGACCCAGTTATTCTACACAGAACATTGACACTGGTTGAACACATGCAATCAGTATGTTGTGTGTCTCACTCTCTGTCGCGTCTTCTGCAGGTTTGCTCGCAGAATCTTTCTGATTTCTTCTTCTCGTTCTTTAGAGATGTTAACCGTCCTCCTGCTGCTGTGCTGTCTGCAGACACAAACACACGTGATGTGAGAAGCGTGCTGTGAGGAGTCTGTGCAGTGTGTGCAGTGTGAGGAGTGTGTGCAGTGTGAGGAGTGTGTGCAGTGTGAGGAGTGTGTGCAGTGTGTGCAGTGTGAGGAGTGTGTGCAGTGTGTGCAGTGTGAGGAGTGTGTGCAGTGTGAGGAGTGTGTGCAGTGTGTGGAGTGTGTGCAGTGTGAGGAGTGTGTGCAGTGTGTGCAGTGTGAGGAGTGTGTGCAGTGTGTGGAGTGTGTGCAGTGTGTGCAGTGTGAGGAGTGTGTGCAGTGTGAGGAGTGTGTGCAGTGTGAGGAGTGTGTGCAGTGTGAGGAGTGTGTGCAGTGTGTGGAGTGTGTGCAGTGTGAGGAGTGTGTGCAGTGTGTGCAGTGTGAGGAGTGTGTGCAGTGTGAGGAGTGTGTGCAGTGTGAGGAGTGTGTGCAGTGTGAGGAGTGTGTGCAGTGTGTGCAGTGTGAGGAGTGTGTGCAGTGTGAGGAGTGTGTGCAGTGTGTGCAGTGTGAGGAGTGTGTGCAGTGTGAGGAGTGTGTGCAGTGTGAGGAGTGTGTGCAGTGTGAGGAGTGTGTGCAGTGTGAGGAGTGTGTGCAGTGTGGAGTGTGTGCAGTGTGTGGAGTGTGTGCAGTGTGTGGAGTGTGTGCAGTGTGAGGAGTGTGTGCAGTGTGAGGAGTGTGTGCAGTGTGAGGAGTGTGTGCAGTGTGTGCAGTGTGAGGAGTGTGTGCAGTGTGAGGAGTGTGTGCAGTGTGTGGAGTGTGTGCAGTGTGAGGAGTGTGTGCAGTGTGTGCAGTGTGAGGAGTGTGTGCAGTGTGAGGAGTGTGTGCAGTGTGAGGAGTGTGTGCAGTGTGTGCAGTGTGAGGAGTGTGTGCAGTGTGAGGAGTGTGTGCAGTGTGAGGAGTGTGTGCAGTGTGAGGAGTGTGTGCAGTGTGAGGAGTGTGTGCAGTGTGAGGAGTGTGTGCGCAGTGTGTGCAGTGTGAGGAGTGTGTGCAGTGTGAGGAGTGTGTGCAGTGTGAGGAGTGTGTGCAGTGTGAGGAGTGTGTGCAGTGTGGAGTGTGTGCAGTGTGTGGAGTGTGTGCAGTGTGTGGAGTGTGTGCAGTGTGAGGAGTGTGTGCAGTGTGAGGAGTGTGTGCAGTGTGAGGAGTGTGTGCAGTGTGTGCAGTGTGTGCAGTGTGAGGAGTGTGTGCAGTGTGAGGAGTGTGTGCAGTGTGCAGTGTGAGGAGTGTGTGCAGTGTGAGGAGTGTGTGCAGTGTGAGGAGTGTGTGCAGTGTGCAGTGTGAGGAGTGTGTGCAGTGTGAGGAGTGTGTGCAGTGTGAGGAGTGTGTGCAGTGTGAGGAGTGTGAGGAGTGTGTGCAGTGTGAGGAGTGTGTGCAGTGTGAGGAGTGTGTGCAGTGTGAGGAGTGTGTGCAGTGTGGAGTGTGTGCAGTGTGTGGAGTGTGTGCAGTGTGTGGAGTGTGTGCAGTGTGAGGAGTGTGTGCAGTGTGGAGTGTGTGCAGTGTGAGGAGTGTGTGCAGTGTGAGGAGTGTGTGCAGTGTGTGCAGTGTGAGGAGTGTGTGCAGTGTGGAGTGTGTGCAGTGTGGGGAGTGTGTGCAGTGTGTGCAGTGTGAGGAGTGTGTGCAGTGTGAGGAGTGTGTGCAGTGTGAGGACTGTGTGCAGTGTGAGGAGTGTGTGCAGTGTGAGGAGTGTGTGGAGTGTGTGGAGTGTGGGGAGTGTGTGCAGTGTGTGCAGTGTGAGGAGTGTGTGCAGTGTGAGGAGTGTGTGCAGTGCGTGCAGTGTGTGGGAACTCACGGTGTGGCCAATGCCGTGCTCAGACTGGCTGAACTGTTGCTCTCCAACAGCATCATGGCCTGTTTGAGCTCCATCTTATTGTAAAAGGAGATCAGCTGCGGTTCCTGCGATCGCTCTCCAGTGATCAGACACCGCTTGATGTAACGCTTATTAAACCGATTCAGCCTGCAGAAGAACACGCATAAAAAATAGTACGTTTACAAGATCTGAAATACAAGAGTTCAGGCTGTGAAAACCTGGCATCATTTAATTGCCCTTATGTCTTCTGCACAGTTAAATAATCAGATAAACGCTAATAAAACGTCACTGTTTTGGCCTTCAAAACTATTTTGACCAAAACCGAACATTCATTTTTTTCAGATTTTTTTATACATCACTATGTTTGCCATTGTTTTTGTGTAGGGTACAAAAGAAAAGCCCAAATGACCTAATCTAAGTTCACAGTTCAAAGCTTCCGAGAATCAAGGCCTCCCCAGTTCATAACACTCATTCGCAGATTAAACCAAATTGCATGTACTTGGGATTTAAGAATCGATATCGGTACTTTGATGTTTTTTGGAGAGCATCTCGTCGCTGTACGGAAAGGAGTGTGAACACTGATTCACATCATGAGGATAAAGAGTAAACAATGACAGGATTTTCAGTTTCAGCTGGACTTTTCCTTCAATGCTGGTCTGATACGCACTTGTCCCTCCAGTGATGATGTCCGTAGTGTCCGCACACGCCCTCTATTCCAGTTAGCAAAAGTTCCAGAAACTACAGGAGACACAAAACAGGAGCATTTAACATTTGAATCGTCCATTAACCATCCAGCTGGGCGGTTCTCGGCTACATCACGTGTTTCTCTGTCTTTGAGATCAGGAACACTACCTGAGTGTGAATCTCCTCATTTATTGAACTTTTGCTTTGTTTCCTCTTCTTGACGGCCAGAAGGTCAACGAGTGGTCGAATCGTCATTCCCTAAAAAACATTGGCAGGTTGATCGTGATCACATGACGAAAGTCGAAATGCCAGAAACCACCGGCTACAGAATTTCCAACAACTGGATGGATGTTCTTCAGCTAAAGGGACTGAGAGTCCAATTCTCTCACCTGCACAAACACAGTGAAGAAGATGACGGTGATGATGGCGGTGAGGAACATGTCCTTCATGGGAAAGTCGTCACTGGACAGCAGGAACGCCAGTGAGAAAGCGATCGCGCCCCTCAAGCCCCCGTACGCCACGATGAACTGATCCTTCCCACTCAGCTTTACCATGCGGTACTTATTAATGATATATGTTAAACCGATCACACCTGCGCGACACACCAACACACAGAACTCACAGCTTACAAAGACAGATTAGACCTGGAAATACGCAAAACAGACCAATAAAAGCTTATCCCTATTCTCAAAGAATTTTAGGAGGACACCAATCACACATATCTGTTAGATACACACTACTGTTCAAAAGTTTGGAATAATGACATTTTTTATGTTTCTGACAGAGTCTCTTTTGCTCACTCTAACTAGCGTAGCATGAGGAGATGCTCACCCAGAATCCTGGACAGCAGACAGAGGACGATGGTGATGGTGACGAATGTCCAGTTCCAGGCATGCGGCCCAGCCACCGTCGACACGCCCAAGAAGATGAAGATCAGAGTCTCGCTCACGCTGCTCCACATTTTCAGGAAGTACTTGATGGTGGTGTAGGATTTGTGGGAAATGTTTGCCTCCACGTAGGGCCGCATCACCACGCCACACGCGATGAGCCTGAGAACCGCACAGAGACCCAAGTATGAGACACAAGCACAGACTCTGGGCTCATTCGCAGTGGGAACTCCAGACTCACGCCATGATGCCGGACAGGTGGAAGACCTCGGCAGACAGATACGCCATGTAACTGTAGACGAAGACAAAGAGCGGCTCGATCACACGGGTGTGCGCCGTGAAGCGTGAGGTGAAGGCCGCCAGAATGCCGTACACGCCACCCACCATCACTCCGCCCAGCGATACCACGAAGAAACACACAACGCCCAGAAACATGTCAAGCGGCGTCACCTCACCCACATGCGCAAACTCCTCGAACAGATGATACAGGACCTGAAGGAAACACACACTTACTGTAGCTCATGTATAAACATCAACCACCCTCAAATCACATACATCACGAGAAGAAAAAAAGACAGTTGAATGAAGGAGCTTTGACTTCATCACTGATGATGTGATGTCAGCTGAACCCTGATGGCTGATGGGATTGATGGGAGATCCGACAGGTGACAGGGCAGATCTACAGCATTCTCTGATCTCAGATGCCACACACGTATTTTTAAACAGTTACAGTGCACCCAGAAAATATTCTCTTGAAATGTTTCAGATTCGTCAGTCTCACCACGGTCACCGCGTCGTTCAGCAGAGACTCCCCAAACACTAGAATGTGCAGAAGCTCGTTGATGTGTATCTCCTCGAAGACGGCGAGCACCGCCACGGGATCCACGGCTGAGACGATGGAGGAGAACAGCAGACACGACAGCAGGTCCACCGAGGCCAGGCGTTCCTCCAGCCGACACACACCGTACAGCACCGCACCCATGAAGAACGCGTTCCACAGCGTCCCCACCACCGCAAACATCAGGATGGTGCCGACGTTCTCAGAGAAGGGCCTGATGGGAAGGAAGTATCCGGCATCCAGAATGATGGGCGGCAGCAGACACAGGAAGAAGAGCTGAGAGTCGAGGACCGGAACCTTCCCGCCCAGCACACGGATCAGACCCCCGACCAGCAGCCCCACCACGATCAGCAGACAGCTCTCCGGAACCACCGCGGACACATGCGGGATCAGGTGGAAGCCTGACCACACACACACACACACACACACATTTAATTACAGTTACATTTTTTAATTTGTACAAAATAACCTAAATAAACACTTTATGGCTGCTTTATCAAGTCTTCGTCGTCGGTTAGGAACCTGGATGTGTGCGCGTGTGTGTGTGTGTTTATGAATATATTACCAAATGTCCCCACAAGTATAGTAAAACCTGAAAATCACCAACATTGTGGGGTCCAGTGTGTGTGTGTGCGTGTGTGTGTGTGCTCAACCAACCCTGTAGGTGACCTGCTAATAACCTAGAATACTGTCGAACTCTTGATGGCTGCTCTGTCTTCGTCGTCACCTGTGATAATCCTTCACATCTATTGGGATCTCAAAATTTAGCCAACCGAATTTATTAGCCAATAGCTAATGATAGACATTTAGTCAGCAAGATTTAGTTACAATGTAGGGTTAGGGTTAGCAGGAAACGAGGGAGGACAGGTGGAGCAAATGAACCAATCAGGAAACGACATGGGAGCACATGGCACAAACAAACACCTGATAAACATGAGCTCACAACTAACGGGACTAACACAAGCACATGACCAACCGGGAGCTCTGTCACCGTCACCAAAGATATAAACTAGACAGAAGTTTATTCTAGATCTGCTTTAAAGCCAAACAATCTCTGTCATCACTGTATAGCTGTGAAATCTATATTGTTAAAGCAGTATAAATGACAGTGACTTGACTTGACAAGAGTGGTCTTCCTTAACATCATCTTCCTCTCGGGCTGGACTGAAATAAGTATTTCTTTTATAAAATATTTGGCACCTTAATCTAATTCTAGACTGTTGATTGATTTGATGTTCTTGGCCTATATTGCACTTTTCTTTTTCTTAACATTGTATCAAAATTGCATATAAACACAATCATGTCAGTAAAGTACTGTACATTGAGAGAGAGCATGTGAATAATAGTTTATTTAATGGACAATGTAATGACGGCAGAGGGTTAGGTTTGTGCATGCAAGATACAAATATTTAGAAAAATTTGTGACAAAATCAAACAATGTTTGACTATGACAGAGCCGATTGGACACATCCAGTGTGATTCTGTTGACATGACAAACACACACAGACAGACATTGTGTGTGTGTGTGTGTGTGTGTGTGAGAGAGAGAGAGAGAGAGAGAGAGAGAGAGAGAGAGAGAGAGAGAGAGAGAGAGAGAGAGAGAGAGAGAGAGAGAGAGAGAGAGAGAGAGAGAGGGTGTGTGGGTGTGTGCGTGTGTATGAGTGTTTCAGCTCTATCTCCTCACACACACTTCTTCAATGCAGCTGGAGACTCAGATAAACTCTCATAATGAGGTCAGAGAGAAAAAGAGCCGCTCGCACAAGAATAATAACTAACTTAACTAACACGAATAATGCGTTTAAATATCTCTGTTTGACATAAACTCGCATCACACAGTTCAGACATATAAACACAAACCTGTTGCCAAAACAAACAGCAGATCAGCAACATTCACTACTAACAATAATCCTTACAATATTCGTGATTAACTGACATAATAATAATCATGAAAGTGTTTTAGTTTCTCACCCAGTTTCATGAGTGACGCGAGCAGAATCCAGAGCGAGACCTCGAAGGGCATCTGGACATAATCGTAATTAATCGATATGACTGGAAAAACTCTCTGAACATGATGATCCGAATGATTCTGATCACAAAACACGAATCCGCAACAGAAGATCATCATCAGCAGCGAGACCCTCATCTTCATCCTTTACTCACTGACGGAAACCCGCACAAACTTTAGGACGTGAAATCCATCGCGATGTTTCACCATCATGAGATCACCAAGATCTCTCTCTCTCTCTCTCTCTCTCTCTCTCTCTCTCTCTCTCTCTCTCTCTCTCTCTCTCTCTCTCTCTCTCTCTCTCTCTGAGGTGCTGTTGAACTGGGGTATATATATATATATATATATATATATATATTACCCCCTATTTTCTTTTTTCTATTTCTTGAATTTAGTTTATTAAGTGGTAGGATTATTTTGGCTGACTTCAGCGGGTGATTTCTCGCAACTGTCTATCAGATATGGTTGCAAATGTGCCTGATGATGCGTGTGTGTCAGTAAAGCAGGGATGGGAAATGAATCAAAGAGCTTTCCCCTGACTCAAAGCTGTGCGAGTGTCAAGAACAGCGCCATCTGGTGCTTATTTAAAATAAAGCAGCCAGAAGCCAGATGAAGAAACCACAACACTCTCCATATAGTTTCAATGTTATGTGAACAAATACAAGACTTCCACGTTTCTGATTTGTCCATTAAATAAATTCCTTTACCCATTAAAGTATGACAATAAAATTTAAAATGGGTTTATATGATTCAATAAGATCTGCTAGGAGACATGCTGTCTCTATCTCTACACAAACACACACATGATAGTAAATAAGGCACTCTCCTCACAAACCCATCAACCAGACTGAGCCAACAAGGAAGTAAGATCCAGGGTTGCCAGATGCCAGCAAGGTTTTCAAGCCCAAAACCTCGTCAAAAACCGTCAAAACCAAAACCAATTTTTTTGAAATGAATGGCTTGTTTGTCGCTATGGTTTCTCGTTTAAACACATTAGAATCATTAACTAGTTTTAAAATGACCCATTGGTCTGTGTACTTTTGCGTCCATTCGTTTTTCCTATTTTAACCTGTTATTGAAAAATGAACAATATATATTGTACAATAAATAAAATAAATAGGCCTAGATAATAAATATTTATTTTTATATAATAAATAATAAATAAATATGAACATATTGTTTATTTTGGCCCTTTATTAAACATTTAAAATATTCACAAATTAATATGGACACAATTTCGATTTTACTGGTTTTCTAAGGCCAAACCAGAGAATGTCTAATAGAACGTCCGTAGCAGACGGGCTCTGGCCAAACCTGGAAATTATATTCTATAATTATATTTTTCCTGCAGTGCTGAATGAGAAGAGCCTCTCTGGAACCATAGAGAGGTGATTTAGGCGCGCTCCACTCCGCACAAACAAACGATATGCGCCAAAATCTCGTGTTCATTTGTAATAATAATTAGCCTTGTATTATTATTATTGTCTAACCCATATTATGACTGACATTTGACAAATTGCTTTGTTCCTTTTTTGGATAAAAGCGTCTTCTAGCCTATATGCAGACTAATAATAATAAAAAGTATTATTGGCATTTATAAATTAATTCACTTAAGACAGTAATAGGCTATGTGTATCATAAAATAATTTATTAATGTTTTATTTTTATGTAACTTAACATTTTGCTGTTTTTTAAATGTTTTTGTTTTAGGCTTTTTTTTTTCATATGCCTATGTGAAGTTAAATATCTAAGCCTTGTATGTGAAGAAAATAAAAACGTTTGTGAATATCGTTTCACCAGTCTAAAAACGAATAAAGAAAGCATGTTTTTCGTTATTCAATTACGAGTTCAAAAAAGGGAAAAGGAATGGACGCAAAAGTACACCGGCCTTAGACTTAGCCTATCCGATTTCAGAAATCAAATGAATGCAAAAGTAGGCTATTCTACTATTAACCTTGCGTATTTTATGGAAAATAATGCAAACAACTTAGGCTACCAATACGTCTGTTTATTGTCAATAAAAGTCGCTTGGAACAAAACCATTCAGTAACATGAAAACATTGAGGGGATATGGACATACAAAATAACCCACTTTAAAATTTAAATTATTTCAATTGTTTCACATGTTTTATGTCAAACCAACAATACAATACAAATATTAATATTTTCCACTGACTGTTTTCTCTAAACACAATGAGGCTCAGTCATCATCATATGTAATAATATTAATAGACCTCCACTATCAAGCAAACACGCACTGACTGACGCAAGCGGACCGACTCCGATGTCCCGCTTACACATGAGTTCCAGTAATCGCATATTCACCACGACTGAGTGAAGGTCGATCTGAAGGTAAGAGATCTAAGTCGATTGCGAAGAGTTTTCAGAATCAGATAAAAAGCCTGTTGTGTAGTAAATGGTGTCTATGGGATGCGGAGGTGCGCGCGCTGTTACAATCATGTCAGTTTTGCCGCGTGCACCTTTGGGCTCATTCGGACGCGTCGAGTGTAACCAAGGCTACGCTTTAACCCAGGGGTAGGCAAGTTCGGTCGTAGAGAGCCGCTGTCCTGCAGAATTTAGTTCCAACCCCAATCAAACACACCTGAACAAGCTAATCAATGTCTTCAGGATTACTAAGGAGACTTTTTTTCAGTGTTGGAGCCAAACTCTGCAGGATAGCGGCTCTCTAGGACCAAACTTGCCTACCCCTGCTTTAACCAGTTCAGTCCACAGTAACAGCTCATATTAGCCAGCTAAACTTCTACTACCCTGTTAGAAAACATATACAGCTGCATGGTTTCATGCGGCTCTTCTCCCTCGCTGTATTATGGGTTTGCTATGTGATGTGGGGAGAGATGTGCTGCTGGTTACGTTTGTGAGACATCAGCTGATTACTATTATTATATTATATTATATATTAAAACCCTTGATCCTCACCGGACTATGGCTTTGTAAACTTTATCCACGATGTGGTTTGTAATGGACTGTGGTACAGAAACAGTGACAATGTTACACACTCTTGGCTTACTCTGGCTATTCTCTGCTCTCAGCCGACGAGATGTTTGTCCCGTTTTAGCCACCGTAGCTTCTTCGAAAGGGAGGGGTGAGCAGTGGGCGGAGCCATTAGTGCAAACC
Organism: Pimephales promelas; assembly: GCF_988280905.1. NCBI lineage: Eukaryota > Metazoa > Chordata > Actinopteri > Cypriniformes > Leuciscidae > Pimephales > Pimephales promelas. The sequence continues at coordinate 74,206 of NC_142786.1, forward strand.
TGGTGCAAACTCGCAACCGAACCGCTAGATGTCGCTAAAAATCCCACACTGCACCTTTAAAGGACACTACATAATATAGGCTCTTTAAGCCTCATTTTTCCCTCGAGTCATTTTGACCTGAAATTCATTTTTAAATAAAATTGTAAAAATCGAATGTTGATCAGATGGTCCAAGACTCCAGACTCCTGGACTTTTGTGCATTTGAACAACGAATACACAAAAATTGAACGGATTCGAGGAGTTTTGTGTTTGAAATCTAAAAAAGTTACAAATCCTCGGGTCAATCTAACCCCCTTAGGAATGCTTCAGCACACAGAAAAACCTAAAAATTGCTCACATTTCGAATTAAAAATGCTCAAACTTTAGCAAAAAGCGATTGTACAATGTCTACATGTGTATCTGAAGAGAAACAGACTTTAGGACCCAGCGGAAAAGCTCATCTGCTCCATTTAGAGCTCTAAGCCCATCTAGAGGCACGAAATATCATGTGTTATTATCATATTCCACAAGAGTTCGCCAGAGACTCCCAATGTACGATATTTAGAGCTGAATTATTAGGGTTATGCATGAAATTGTGTTAAGTGAAAAAGAATGTGAGGAATGTGCTTAAATTACTATTTATTTATTATTTGTTGATTAAATCTACTAATTTAATGGTAAATAAAATAAAAAAATAACACAAAAATCTCCCAAAAAATGCATAAAAAATATAAAAATACTATAAAAATGACATAAAATAAGCTTTCTTAAAAAAAACATTTCTGACCCGCGAGGGAAGGATGTTAATAAGCGGGAAAGAGTTTATGATTTTCATAGTTCAGTTTGAACATTACAAACAAATAATTACATGCGGTATTACCAGACAAGTTTTGCATCGAAGTTTGCATCATTATTTTCCTGTTTATGACTGTGAAGCTGCTTAAAGCGCTGCTGACTGACACATTTTCCTGTCAGCCGGTGATGCGGTAATGTGTTTCCTGTGAGCCGGTGATGCATTTCCTGTGACCTGGTGATGCGGTAATGTGTTTCCTGTGAGCCGGTGATGTGTTTCCTGTGAGCCGGTGATGCATTTCCTGTGACCTGGTGATGCGGTGATGTGTTTCCTGTGAGCCGGTTACGTGCGCTCCTGGCGTCTCCGGGGCCGGCGTGCGTGCGGGTCCGCGAGGCTGCGCGTGTGCCGCGAGTGCCGCTGGACGCCGGGCGAGCGCAGCTCCTCCTCCTCGGGTCGAGGCTCCTCCTGCACGGGCCGGGGCGGGGGGTAGTTGGGCTGGTAGTCGGGGCCGTAGCTGCCATACGGGTCACCGTCCTCCTCGACCTCGGGTCCGTACGGCTGAACTACACGGACATCAGTGTCAGTGAGGTCATCAAAGCCCGGTTCTGACCCGCACACACACACACACACACACACATTACTGATACCAAAGGCATGCTGTTACTCATGCAGAAGAATGAACACACCGATGGAACACACACTCCCCATCACGAGGGCCCGAGGCGAGCCCGGCGCGTCCCAGGACACTTATAGTTATATAATACAGTAATATAGTTTCCCCAGTTCCGAGACAGACAGGATGTGTGATTAAATATTGTAAAAATGACTGTCATTGGTTGCCAGGCCACACCCCTGCCCCGCCCCCACAGACACCCACTGCTCATCCGTTAGGCTCTCAGCCTGTGTTAGTGTGTGGTGTGTTAGTGTGTAGTGTGTTAGTGTGTAGTGTGTTAGTGTGTGGTGTGTTAGTGTGTAGTGTGTTAGTGTGTAGTGTGTTAGTGTGTAGTGTGTTAGTGTGTGGTGTGTTAGTGTGTAGTGTGTTAGTGTGTGGTGTGTTAGTGTGTAGTGTGTTAGTGTGTGGTGTGTTAGTGTGTAGTGTGTTAGTGTGTAGTGTGTTAGTGTGTGGTGTGTTAGTGTGTAGTGTGTTAGTGTGTAGTGTGTTAGTGTGTAGTGTGTTAGTGTGTGGTGTGTTAGTGTGTAGTGTGTTAGTGTGTAGTGTGTTAGTGTGTGGTGTGTTAGTGTGTGGTGTGTTAGTGTGTAGTGTGTTAGTGTGTGGTGTGTTAGTGTGTAGTGTGTTAGTGTGTGGTGTGTTAGTGTGTGGTGTGTTAGTGTGTAGTGTGTTAGTGTGTGGTGTGTTAGTGTGTGGTGTGTTAGTGTGTGGTGTGTTAGTGTGTGGTGTGTTAGTGTGTAGTGTGTTAGTGTGTGGTGTGTTAGTGTGTAGTGTGTTAGTGTGTAGTGTGTTAGTGTGTAGTGTGTTAGTGTGTAGTGTGTTAGTGTGTGGTGTGTTAGTGTGTAGTGTGTTAGTGTGTGGTGTGTTAGTGTGTGGTGTGTTAGTGTGTGGTGTGTTAGTGTGTAGTGTGTTAGTGTGTAGTGTGTTAGTGTGTGGTGTGTTAGTGTGTGGTGTGTTAGTGTGTAGTGTGTTAGTGTGTAGTGTGTTAGTGTGTGGTGTGTTAGTGTGTGGTGTGTTAGTGTGTAGTGTGTTAGTGTGTGGTGTGTTAGTGTGTGGTGTGTTAGTGTGTAGTGTGTTAGTGTGTGGTGTGTTAGTGTGTGGTGTGTTAGTGTGTAGTGTGTTAGTGTGTGGTGTGTTAGTGTGTGGTGTGTTAGTGTGTAGTGTGTTAGTGTGTGGTGTGTTAGTGTGTAGTGTGTTAGTGTGTAGTGTGTTAGTGTGTGGTGTGTTAGTGTGTGGTGTGTTAGTGTGTAGTGTGTTAGTGTGTGGTGTGTTAGTGTGTGGTGTGTTAGTGTGTGGTGTGTTAGTGTGTAGTGTGTTAGTGTGTGGTGTGTTAGTGTGTGGTGTGTTAGTGTGTGGTGTGTTAGTGTGTAGTGTGTTAGTGTGTAGTGTGTTAGTGTGTGGTGTGTTAGTGTGTGGTGTGTTAGTGTGTAGTGTGTTAGTGTGTGGTGTGTTAGTGTGTGGTGTGTTAGTGTGTGGTGTGTTAGTGTGTAGTGTGTTAGTGTGTGGTGTGTTAGTGTGTAGTGTGTTAGTGTGTGGTGTGTTAGTGTGTAGTGTGTTAGTGTGTAGTGTGTTAGTGTGTGGTGTGTTAGTGTGTGGTGTGTTAGTGTGTGGTGTGTTAGTGTGTAGTGTGTTAGTGTGTAGTGTGTTAGTGTGTGGTGTGTTAGTGTGTTAGTGTGTAGTGTGTTAGTGCGAGACACACTGAGATTGCTCTGTTGCACTGAGTTACTGCAGTACTGAGGGTGTCACACTCCTCTTCTACAGAGTTAGATTGAAGGACACTACTCCTGTTACAACAGCGACTACAGTTGGGCAACTGTTTTCAGCAGAGAACTGAGATGTTTGAAGCGACTCAGCGAACAGACCCTGAGCGGTCTGAACACAGAGCTGCGCTTCTCACACATTCACATCTTCACATATTCAACAACAGCACTGAGCCATTATTGATCCTGCAGCCGTATGAGTTAATATTCCATTCTGAACAGTCAGAGAGAATCTATATTCGTCTCATGCAACACATGCAAAATTATCACATGCACCAGAGAATCCTCATGAAGCAGTGACGGTCAGTAACACGCTCTCTGTCACACACACACACACACACACACTGACCTCCAACGTTGTACCCGAGGCAGGCGTTCTGGTCGCAGTATCCGGCTGGGCCCGGGGGTCCCACTGGTCCTGGTGTCCCGGGTCTGCCGGGGCTCCCGGGGTTACCGGGGCGACCAGAGGGACCAGTACTTCCTGTCCGGCCTTCACCAGGGGGTCCTGTGGACAACAGGAAACAGACTCTTCAACTTCCTGTTCATATTCTATAGAGTAATGAGGCTGTCAAATAGGGTGCCCTCAGACGCACACATTAGTCTGGAAGCTAAAGTTATTTCACTGTGTGTTTTCACTGTTTCACAGCGGGTTTCTGTCTGCCTGAGGGACGCAACCTTCCTGCTCCGTATAGGTTTGTTTTGCAATTTATCTGATATTATCTAATTTTCTCTGTCACATTGATCTGACATCGCTAGCTTTAATCTAAAAAGCTATCACTCGCATAATGCACTAGCATATTGCTAGCCTTTTAATCTGCTATCCGCACTCACGCTTTTTACAAGTCCATAAACCACTGTGATCAGTCAACAAACACAGTGAGTAATGTCAATGCATTGGCACAGGCAGTCATTAGGCGATAGGGCTAAGTAGAGCTGTGAATGTGAGTGTGTGAGTGAATTTGTGTGTTTGTGTAGGCTCACCTGGAGGTCCTGCAGCTCCTCTCGGCCCCTGCACTCCCACACCTGGATTCCCTCTCTCTCCCTTCTCACCCTGAGGGCCTGATGATGCAAACACACACACACACACACACTTTCAGTGTCTCTCCATCATCTCTGCTCAAACATGATCAACATGAATGTGATTTACTCTCATCTCAGTCTTTAAAAGACGCTCGTTATTCAGTAATATTGATTAATAGATCGCATCCGATGACAACAGAGCTGATCTAATGATGATCTTCTGTAGAGGCTTCAGTGCTGAGTCTGAGTCACATCTGATGGAGTCTGAGTCACATCTGATGGAGTCTGAGACACATCTGATGGAGTCTGAGTCACATCTGATGGAGTCTGAGTCACATCTGATGGAGTCTGAGTCACATCTGATGGAGTCTGAGACACATCTGATGGAGTCTGAGTCTCATCTGATGGAGTCTGAGTCTCATCTGATGGAGTCTGAGTCACATCTGATGGAGTCTGAGTCACATCTGATGGAGTCTGAGTCACATCTGATGGAGTCTGAGTCACATCTGATGGAGTCTGAGTCTCATCTGATGAAGTCTGAGTCACATATGATGGAGTCTGAGTCTCATCTGATGGAGTCTGAGTCACATCTGATGGAGTCTGAGTCTCATCTGATGGAGTCTGAGTCACATCTGATGGAGTCTGAGTCTCATCTGATGGAGTCTGAGTCTCATCTGATGGAGTCTGAGTCACATCTGATGGAGTCTGAGTCACATCTGATGGAGTCTGAGTCACATCTGATGGAGTCTGAGTCTCATCTGATGGAGTCTGAGTCACATCTGATGGAGTCTGAGTCACATCTGATGGAGTCTGAGTCTCATCTGATGGAGTCTGAGTCACATCTGATGGAGTCTGAGTCACATCTGATGGAGTCTGAGTCACATCTGATGGAGTCTGAGTCACATCTGATGGAGTCTGAGTCACATCTGATGGAGTCTGAGTCACATCTGATGGAGTCTGAGTCACATCTGATGGAGTCTGAGTCTCATCTGATGGAGTCTGAGTCACATCTGATGGAGTCTGAGTCACATCTGATGGAGTCTGAGTCTCATCTGATGGAGTCTGAGTCACATCTGATGGAGTCTGAGTCACATCTGATGGAGTCTGAGTCACATCTGATGGAGTCTGAGTCTCATCTGATGGAGTCTGAGTCACATCTGAAAGAGTCTGAGTCTCATCTGATGGAGTCTGAGTCTCATCTGATGGAGTCTGAGTCACATCTGATGAAGTCTGAGTCTAGACGGACGGGTTGTGATGCCGTTTCTGTATTGGCAGCTTAGCGAAGAAACATTTCTACCACAATAAATGTATGTTTTTTTCTTCTGAAATGAAAAAAATAAATGTAAACAGAACAAAAAAGCTGTTGTGTCTGTAAGTGCAGAAAACAACACACTAATGTTAGAGATGTTTTCCTCTCAGACATGTGTCTGTGTGTGTGTGTGTGTGTGAGAGTGTGTGTGTGTGTGTGTGTGTGTCTGCACAGTAAGTGTGAGTGTACCTCTGGCTCCCGGCTGCCCGTTCTCTCCATTGCTGCCGGGGAATCCGGGTCTCCCGGGCGGGCCCTGCTCTCCCTGAGGTCCTGTAGGCCCCTGCCGACCCGGCTCCCCTGGGGGCCCGGGGACCGTGCGGATCGACACCGGCTGGATGGGCACGTGGTTCAGGATCGAGTTGTAGCGCGCCATGTGACCTGGAGCCAGAAAGAGCAATGTCACACACACTCACTCAATCCCAGCATGCACTGCTCATGAAGCGGACTCACTCTGGATCAGCTGCTCACACACTTGTCTCGCTATGGCCTGGACGGAAGACGTGGACTGGACTTCACCCTGTTACACACACACACACACACACACACACACAGGAGAGAGAACGTTACACACACACACAAATTCAGTATGGTGTACCTCAAGGCTCAGTACTAGGACCGCTGCTGTTCATTCTGTACATGATACTCAAACACACACACACACACTCTCTCTCTCTCTCTCTGTACACGCTACCCTTAGGAGATATCGTTAGGAAGCATGGCATTAGCTTTCACTGTTATGCTGATGATACCCAGCTCTATAGTTCCTCACACCCTGACGAAACTTACCAATTCAAAAATGAACGGAATGCAGAGCTGATGTAAAAAACTGGATAATTCGTAATTTCCTACGACTTAATTATCCAAAAACAGAGATTCTAATTTTTGGACGAAAAACTTCCTCACATAATTGTCATGGTTGGCTAACCGTGGTCTGCTTGTGTGTGTATGTTTCGTGCTGATTGTCATCACCAGGACTGATCAACTGTTTCCTACCTCATCAGCACCGGCACACTTGTTATTCATTTAGATCTGTCTATATAAGCGTCGTCTCGTTTTGTTAACTGGTTCATGTGTTCCTGATCTCAAGGCTAGGTTATTGTAATGCTCTACTGGGTGGTTGCCCTGCACGCTTAATAAACAAACTTCAGCTGGTCCAAAACTTATTGAAAACAAAAAAATTTATTCTAGAAACAAACTTGTTGAATTATTTTCCTGTTACCACTATGAAGTTGCTCTGATACGATCTGATTTATAAAAAGTGCTATATTAATAAAGCTTATAAATGACTTGACTTGACACACATAGGAGAGAGAACGTTTCTCTCTCTCACACACACACACACACACAGATGTTTATCAGTCGATGAGCCTCTGATGAGAACACTTACTCTCTCACCCTTCTCTCCTTTGGGTCCCGCGAGTCCCTGAAACAGAGAGAGAGGGGGTTTAAAATCGCCTCGATCGCCCATATCATGTGCACGTGTGAAGCGTGTGTGACGTACCGGAGGGCCCTGCTCTCCTCTAGGTCCTGGAGGGCCGTTTTCTCCCGGGGCCCCAGGAGCTCCTGGACCTCCCTGTTATAACCACACACACACGCACGCACACACACGCACACACACTTAAGTTTTCATTCAGAATGTTTGCGATCAATTCAATATGATTGTAAAAGAATAATAATTGTTTACATAGTGATTATTCAACAAAAATACAAAACAATAATATATTATACTATAACTATTGTGTGTGTAACATACCTAGAGTATTCAAGAAATATAATAAAAACATTTTTTATAATTTTTTAGAATTTACTCACGATAGTTCCCGGCGCTCCCACTCGTCCCTGAGGACCGTCTGGACCCGGCAGACCCTGCGGAGGAGGAAACACACATGATCACACACACACACACACACACACACACACACACAGCTGACGGACAGTTACCCGGGATCCTGGAGGCCCTTCACGTCCCGGAGAGCCTGGAGAACCAGGAACACCCTGCAGGAGCACACACAAATGAGGTCAGCGCATCGACACACACACACACACACACACGCGAGTGACGTGAGGAGTGTGTGGTTTACCTGCAGGCCTGGAGGACCGGCGTCCCCCTTCTGCCCCGTCTCTCCCGCAGCGCCCTGAACACACACAACTTGTTTAGATTTATGGTTGATTTTCTTGCAGTTTTAGAGTACAACTTGATTATGAACGTGTATATTTCACGTAAAAATTGAAAATAGTGTTTTTGCGCATTATTCAAACGTATAATTCCGTAACTTTTTTAAGTTCACTTTTTAAAACTTTCTTCACTTCAGCAATAACCTGCCATGTGTCGTCTCATAGTCTCATTCAGAAAACAGATGCGGTGGATAATCCGCTCGCCGCTGATGTTCGTCAGCACAGAGGACGAGAGCTGCCGCTACATTGCAACTTTAAAAGCTAAAGAATGTATTTGGAAAGATGACAGAACTCTGAGCACAAAGATAAATGTGCCACAACAACCGAGATGAACAGAAGCGGGGAACAGTGATGATGGAGGCACTGAGAGAACTGAACTCTGTTAGAACCACTGACATCGGACTATATTAGAACAAACATAACGTGTGTTTAGAAGAAAGATTCATCTCAGTGTGTGTGCAGTGTGCAGTGAGTGTTCAGTGTGTGTGCGCGCAGTGAGTGTGCAGTGTGTGTGCAGTGAGTGTTTAGTGTGTGTGCAGAGAGTGTGCAGTGAGTGTGCGGTGTGTGTGCGCAGTGAGTGTGCAGTGACGAGTGTGCAGCGTGTATGCAGTGAGTGTGTAGTGAGTGTGCAGTGTGTGTGCAGTGAGTGTTCAGTGAGTGTTCAGTGACGAGTGTGCAGCGTGTATGCAGTGAGTGTGTAGTGAGTGTGCAGTGTGTGTGCAGTGAGTGTTCAGTGTGTGTGCAGTGACGAGTGTGCAGCGTGTATGCAGTGAGTGTGTAGTGAGTGTGCAGTGTGTGTGCAGTGAGTGTTCAGTGAGTGTTCAGTGACGAGTGTGCAGCGTGTATGCAGTGAGTGTGTAGTGAGTGTGCAGTGTGTGTGCAGTGAGTGTTCAGTGTGTGTGCAGTGACGAGTGTGCAGCGTGTATGCAGTGAGTGTGTAGTGAGTGTCCAGTGTGTGTGCAGTGAGTGTGCAGTGTGTGTGCAGTGAGTGTGAAGTGTGTGTGCAGTGAGTGTGCAGAGTGTGTGCAGAGTGTGTTCAGTGTGTGTGTGTGTGCAGTGTGTGTGCGCAGTGAGTGTGCAGTGACGAGTGTGCAGTGTGTATGCAGTGAGTGTGTAGTGAGTGTTCAGTGTGTGTGCAGTGACGAGTGTGCAGTGTATGCAGTGAGTGTGTAGTGAGTGTCCAGTGTGTGTGCAGTGAGTGTGAAGTGTGTGTGCAGTGAGTGTGCAGAGTGTGTGCAGAGTGTGTTCAGTGTGTGTGTGTGTGTGTGTGTGTGTGTGTGAGTGTGAGCATGTTACCGGGGGGCCTCTGATGGAGCGTCCGCTGGGCCCCGGAGGACCGGGAGGCCCCTGAGCTCCTGGAACACCAGCGTCCCCGACCGGACCAACTGGACCCTGCGGACACACACAACATCTGTGCTCATCTACTCCTATCACAGCCTCTGTCAAATGTTAGTAAGTGAGGTGGATTGTGGGTAATTCAGTACCACAGGGCCGGGTTCCCCTCGATCTCCTCTGGCTCCTCTGGTACCAGAACCTCCCTGCCACACACACACACACACACACACACACAGGGTCAGTGACGGATGTCTGAGGTGATGATGATGATGATGATGATGAAGGGCTCATACCGGGGGCCCTGGGGGGCCGGGGGGGCCCTTGCTGTCCTGAGTGCAGGTACAGGCACGCGGGAGAGATGGACACTCGGATTCCTTCCTCTGCAACACACACACACACACACACACACACAACTCGCTTCCAATCTCTGAATGACTCATTACTGTTCGTTCAGATCATTTCCCTTAATCAATTAATCAATTAAATCAATCAAAAGATAAAAGCACATAACATTAAAATAAACTAAAAATTTTAATAAAAGCTCATTTAAAATATGAATTATTATAAAACAGTATACAAAAATGTATAACACTGCCATTAAGACAACTGTAAACATGCAAATATTTTATTAAATTATAGAATTATCAACTTAAAATTTCAGGGGTGTTTTTACTTCAACATTTGAATCTACTCGACAGCAAAGATGTTTGCACATGCACATGCACACACTCACACACACACACACACACACACACACACTCACCAGGCTGGGCAGCTCGCAGCATTTGTCCCGTCGAGCCCATGACGTGCTGCACACAATATCAAAGGACTGCAGCTGAAACTAAACACACACGCACAGATGTGAGACGTGTTATTCTAACCACCAACTGCATTTATGCATGACTTTCCCTTTGATCTCTCACACACACACACACACACACACGGTACCGGAGCAGAGTTGTCTTTGGATCCTCGGGATCGAACCATCCGGCCGAGCACCTCGACCCCGTCAGTGCTGATGTTTCTGGCTGCGTTCACAGGCTTCTCTCCCGCTGACTTACAGTCCACCATCACCAGAGCCGAGGTCGTGCTCACTGCGATGTGCAGCTACACACACACACACACATGCTGTATTAAACAACAGGACTTTCACAGACTATATCTCCTTGCGCTTCGTGATTCTGACCTTGTGGAAACTGCCATAAAAGAGTTTCTGGATTTCCGCCCCCTCAAAGGTCACCGTCTGAAAATCGCCCTTATAATCGGTGTTGAAAAAAGTCAGAGTCTTTCCTGCATCTGTGAAGAGAAGTGAACTGACCTCACATGAAGCGAAACGAGATTTCATTCCATTTCAAAAGCACATTTTCAGTTCACGCATTCCCTGAGAATCGAACCCTTGCCCTTGTGTTGCTGCCGGCATGTGACTCACTGTCCAGAATGACTCCCACTAACGGCTCATTGTTGCTGTTGAGGATTTCCCACAGGGCGAAGGGCTCCGCTGGGGTCTCCGGGAGCAGCCGGAACAGAAGGGTGATGGTGTAGTCTGACGGCAGACCCTCCGGGTGGATGAACCTGGGAGAGAGTTTAGTCTAATTTCATTTCACAACAACATCTCCAGCTCTGTGTGTTTTTATGTTTCGATGAGCATGAGCATGTGTGGCAAGAGTGAGCGTGAGTATGAGTGTGAGTATGAGCGCGAGTATGAGCGTGTGTGAGTATGAGTGTGAGTATGAGCGCGAGTATGAGCGTGTGTATGAGAGTGAGTTTGAGCGTGAGTATGAGTGTGAGTATGAGCGTGAGTATGAGCGTGAGTATGAGAGTGAGTATGAGCGTGAGTATGAGAGTGAGTATGAGAGTGAGTATGAGAGTGAGTATGAGAGTGAGTATGAGAGTGAGTATGAGCGTGAGTATGAGAGTGAGTATGAGAGTGAGTATGAGCGTGAGTATGAGTGTGAGTATGAGCGCGAGTATGAGCGTGTGTATGAGAGTGAGTTTGAGCGTGAGTATGAGAGTGAGTATGAGAGTGAGTATGAGAGTGAGTATGAGAGTGAGTATGAGAGTGAGTATGAGAGTGAGTATGAGCATGAGTATGAGCGTGAGTATGAGAGTGAGTATGAGCGTGAGTATGAGTGTGAGTATGAGCGCGAGTATGAGCGTGTGTATGAGAGTGAGTATGAGCGTGTGTATGAGAGTGAGTATGAGAGTGAGTATGAGAGTGAGTATGAGAGTGAGTATGAGAGTGAGTATGAGAGTGAGTATGAGCATGAGTATGAGCGTGAGTATGAGCGTGAGTATGAGAGTGAGTATGAGAGTGAGTATGAGAGTGAGTATGAGAGTGAGTATGAGAGTGAGTATGAGCGTGAGTATGAGAGTGAGTATGAGAGTGAGTATGAGAGTGAGTATGAGCGTGAGTATGAGCGTGAGTATGAGTGTGAGTATGAGCGTGAGTATGAGAGTGAGTATGAGCGTGAGTATGAGAGTGAGTATGAGAGTGAGTATGAGAGTGAGTATGAGAGTGAGTATGAGCGTGAGTATGAGTGTGAGTATGAGAGTGAGTATGAGCGTGAGTATGAGTGTGAGTATGAGCGCGAGTATGAGCGTGTGTATGAGAGTGAGTATGAGCGTGTGTATGAGAGTGAGTATGAGAGTGAGTATGAGAGTGAGTATGAGCGTGAGTATGAGTGTGAGTATGAGCGCGAGTATGAGCGTGTGTATGAGAGTGAGTATGAGCGTGTGTATGAGAGTGAGTATGAGAGTGAGTATGAGAGTGAGTATGAGAGTGAGTATGAGAGTGAGTATGAGAGTGAGTATGAGCATGAGTATGAGCGTGAGTATGAGAGTGAGTATGAGCGTGAGTATGAGAGTGAGTATGAGAGTGAGTATGAGAGTGAGTATGAGAGTGAGTATGAGCGTGAGTATGAGTGTGAGTATGAGCGTGAGTATGAGAGTGAGTATGAGCGTGAGTATGAGAGTGAGTATGAGAGTGAGTATGAGAGTGAGTATGAGAGTGAGTATGAGAGTGAGTATGAGCGTGAGTATGAGTGTGAGTATGAGAGTGAGTATGAGCGTGAGTATGAGTATGAGCGCGAGTATGAGCGTGTGTATGAGAGTGAGTTTGAGCGTGAGTATGAGCGTGAGTATGAGTGTGAGTATGAGCGTGAGTATGAGAGTGAGTATGAGAGTGAGTATGAGAGTGAGTATGAGAGTGAGTATGAGTGTGAGTATGAGAGTGAGTATGAGAGTGAGTATGAGAGTGAGTATGAGTGTGAGTATGAGAGTGAGTATGAGAGTGAGTATGAGAGTGAGTATGAGTGTGAGTATGAGAGTGAGTATGAGAGTGAGTATGAGAGTGAGTATGAGTGTGAGTATGAGAGTGAGTATGAGCATGAGTATGAGAGTGAGTATGAGAGTGAGTATGAATGTGAGTATGAGAGTGAGTATGAGAGTGAGTATGAGCGTGTGTGAGTATGAGAGTGAGTATGAGCGTGAGTATGAGAGTGAGTATGAGCGTGTGTGAGTATGAGAGTGAGTATGAGCGTGAGTATGAGAGTGAGTATGAGAGTGAGTATGAGTGTGAGTATGAGAGTGAGTATGAGAGTGAGTATGAGCGTGAGTATGAGAGTGAGTATGAGAGTGAGTATGAGAGTGAGTATGAGAGTGAGTATGAGAGTGAGTATGAGCGTGAGTATGAGAGTGAGTATGAGAGTGAGTATGAGCGTGAGTATGAGAGTGAGTATGAGCGTGAGTATGAGAGTGAGTATGAGCGTGAGTATGAAAGTGAATATGAGCGTGAGTATGAGAGTGAGTATGAGAGTGAGTATGAGAGTGAGTATGAGAGTGAGTATGAGAGTGAGTATGAGCGTGAGTATGAGAGTGAGTATGAGAGTGAGTATGAGAGTGAGTATGAGCGTGAGTATGAGAGTGAGTATGAGAGTGAGTATGAGAGTGAGTATGAGAGTGAGTATGAGCGTGAGTATGAGAGTGAGTATGAGAGTGAGTATGAGTGTGAGTATGAGAGTGAGTATGAGCGTGAGTATGAGAGTGAGTATGAGAGTGAGTATGAGAGTGAGTATGAGCGTGAGTATGAGAGTGAGTATGAGAGTGAGTATGAGTGTGAGTATGAGAGTGAGTATGAGAGTGAGTATGAGAGTGAGTATGAGCGTGAGTATGAGAGTGAGTATGAGAGTGAGTATGAGAGTGAGTATGAGCGTGAGTATGAGTGTGAGTATGAGAGTGAGTATGAGAGTGAGTATGAGAATGTGTGAGAATGTCACCTGGTGGGCTGTGTCAGGAGTGTGTGTGTGTGTGTGTGTGTGTGTGTGTGAGAGAGAGCGTCACCTGGTGGGCTGTGTCAGGAGTGTGTGTGTGTGTGTGTGTGTGAGAGAGCATCACCTGGTGGGCTGTGTCAGGAGTGTGTGTGTGTGTGTGTGTGTGAGAGAGCGTCACCTGGTGGGCTGTGTCAGGAGTGTGTGTGTGTGTGTGTGTGTGAGAGAGCGTCACCTGGTGGGCTGTGTCAGGAGTGTGTGTGTGTGTGTGTGTGTGAGAGAGCATCACCTGGTGGGCTGTGTCAGGAGTGTGTGTGTGTGTGTGTGTGTGAGAGAGCATCACCTGGTGGGCTGTGTCAGGAGTGTGTGTGTGTGTGTGTGTGTGAGAGAGCGTCACCTGGTGGGCTGTGTCAGGAGTGTGTGTGTGTGTGTGTGTGTGTGTGTGTGAGAGAGCGCCACCTGGTGGGCTGTGTCAGGAGTGTGTGTGTGTGTGTGTGTGTGTGTGTGTGTGAGAGAGCGCCACCTGGTGGGCTGTGTCAGGAGTGCGCCGCTGCCAAGTCTGAAGCTGCTGAAGCTGTTAAAGGTCCCCGACTCCATCGACACACCGCTCACGTTGCTGTACAGATGCTCGACCAGCCCGAACATCTCCATCATCCTGAACCCTGACACACACACACACACACACACACACACCGTCACTACACGACGCTGAGAACAACCCCCACAGCAGAATCATCACAAATTCAGTCATATAAAACACAGTTTGAGTCGATGTTACTGAGCTCTGAACAGGACGATGTAATGCACAGGCTCATGGTCACACGGTCACACGGGTCACACGGGTCACACATGGATCGTACAAAATGCATGTTATGTTTTATTTAGTACTGTCCTGAATAAGATATTTTACATAAAAGATGTTCACATATATTATACAAGACAAAAAATAGCTGAATTTATTTTTATTTCGTTTGTTTCATTTACCTGATAAAGTGCTGCCGCTCATAGGTACCGACGGACATGCTGCAAACACACACACACACACACACACACACATTTACCTCACTGCAGAACTGCTGTTACACACAGCTAGTTATAAATACTATAAACTAACCCTAACAGAAAACTGCTTTTAAATTTACTTTCAATTTAATTTAATTTTACACACACACACACACACACACACACTTACTAGCTGATGCAGCTTCACAAACGAAGGTAATCAGTTTCTCTTCAATATTCCTGAAAGCGTCCAGATCGTCCACGAAGAACACGTGTCTCTCGCTGGGTTTACTGGCGATACTCACCAGCTCGGCATAATCGGCATCGGCGAACCCGATGGCAAACACCACATAACCTGCACACACACACACACACATACAACATGAGATATCACCCGTCTGAAGAGCTGGAGCTGTGAGGAAAGCCTCGCTCTGCACCTTCGGCCTGGATCTCCTGGGACACCTGGAGCACGTCGTCTTGGGAACGCCCATCCGTCAGCACCACCAGCACCTTCGGCACGCCCCTTCTGGCCCCGCCCACTTCCGTCATCACCGACGCCTTCACGTGCTGCATGGCCCTGCCTGAGGTCAGAGGTCAGAGTTCACACACACTCACCAGAATCAGGGTGCTACAGCAGAACGGATGAGTGTGTGTGGATTTGTCTTTGCCTGTCTTGGTGTTTCCTCCTTTATATGAGATCCTCTGAATGGCCTCCAGAAGGGTTTCCTTATTAACGTGCGAGCTGAGCTTGAACTCGGTGCGGGCGTCGTCGCTGAACTGAGCGATGGCCACCTGAGACACACACACACACACAGATTGAATCGTGAGGTGCCTGTTCATGATCATAACACAATGCAAAACAACAGTTATACCAATTACTTCCTTTTATAAGGTTTTGCATTTGGATATCACCTGAGTGTGTGTTCCTCACCTGAGTGTGTGTTCCTCACCTGAGTGTGTGTTCCTCACCTGAGTGTGTGTTCCTCACCTGAGTGTGTGTTCCTCACCTGAGTGTGTGTTCCTCACCTGAGTGTGTGTTCCTCACCTGAGTGTGTGTTCCTCACCTGAGTGTGTGTTCCTCACCTGAGTGTGTGTTCCTCACCTGAGTGTGTGTTGCTCACCTGAGTGTGTGTTCCTCACCTGAGTGTGTGTTCCTCACCTGAGTGTGTGTTGCTCACCTGAGTGTGTGTTCCTCACCTGAGTGTGTGTTCCTCACCTGAGTGTGTGTTCCTCACCTGAGTGTGTGTTGCTCACCTGAGTGTGTGTTCCTCACCTGAGTGTGTGTTCCTCACCTGAGTGTGTGTTCCTCACCTGAGCGTGTGTTCCTCACCTGAGCGTGTGTTCCTCACCTGAGTGTGTGTTCCTCACCTGAGCGTGTGTTCCTCACCTGAGTGTGTGTTGCTCACCTGAGTGTGTGTTCCTCACCTGAGTGCCGCTCGGCCCGATCTGGTCCAGAGATCCCGCTGTGCTGTACAGGAACCGGATGATCTTCTGGAAGTTGTCGTCGCCGATACTCCATGATCCGTCCACCAGAAACACCAGATCTGCTTTAGCAGCGCGACACACTAACACACACACACACACTGATGAACCCTGCTGTACGTCCCGAACCCTCACAATGTCATGTGACACGTACCTTCTTTAGTAGCGGGAAGTGTGGGTGGAGGGGCGGAGCTTCTGGCTGTGGTAGGCGGAGTCGTGCTCACAGGAACTACACACACATTTCACCATTACAAACAACACAAGACGACTGTCCAGCTGATGCCCGTCACTGTCCGTCTGACAGAACGAGTCTGTCTGGATAAATCTCTTAATTCTGTCTCATAACATCTAAAATGTTTGGAATTTTATCATAAATTAAATTTCTCATAAATTATGATTGACAGCTGAATGATTCTATATTCATAGAAACACAACAATTTTATCACCATTAGAGAGAGGATTATTTGTCACAGTGTGTGCATATGTGTGTGTGTGTGTGTGTGTGTGTTTGTGTGTGTGAGTGAGTGTTTGTTTGTGTGTGTGACTGACTGAGTGTGTGTGTGCGTGTGAGTGAGTGTGTGTGAGTGTGTGTGTGAGTGTGTGTGAGTGTGTGTGTGCACATACATGTCCTCTGTGTGGTGGTGACGGCCGGTCCCTCTGTGTCCTGCAGTTGCGCGTGAACGTTTATCACGTACTGTGTGTTCGGCGTGAGGTCATTAAAGCAGTGTCTGGAGGCGGAGCCAGACAACCTCACTTCCTGTTTCTCACCGTCTGAGGAAGAGAAAGGAAAGATGACTGATGACTGCATCTATATGAATGTCTTTGTCGGTATCAGATACAGTGTCTTCAGAAGGAGACAGGAACTGAACCGCTGGATCTGGATTCACACAAACACAATAAATCATGTTTATATGCAGCAACTTCCAGACGTTTGTTCAGTGAAGGTTAAAAGTGTAACATGTAATCACACCAAACCTCACTACTGACATGCCAAAGTTATAATCACACACACACACACACACACACACTCACTCACTGAGCTGGGACTGCAGGGTGAGCCGGTACAGGGTGGCGTGTGGATGAGGCTGCCACTGCACACACATGCTGGTTGTCCGCACCTGATACGTGCTGAGGTTACTCACTCCCAGATACACTACAGACACACACAGACACACACATCACAACATCTTACAGGAACAGTTTGAGAACATTTAAATGAAAATGTTATTTGGTTGGTTATGTGAACATTAAGGAAAAGTTACAATGTATCATTCTTCAAACATTATGGAACGTTACTTTTGAATGTTCTCTGAACGTTCTGAAACATGCAGCTACATTTAAAACGTTAGAGGAACTTCCAACGGAGATATTTAGGAGACAAAGCTTCATAAACGACGAGAGAGGTTTCAGGGACACACTCACGTGTTCTGGCCCGTCCGCTCAGGGCTTCGCTGGAGCCAGTGGTGTAGGTGGCGATGACTTTCACACTGTACTCCGTCCCGCTCAGCAGGTTGAGGATCAGCATGGTGTTCACATCATCACCCACAAACGTCTCCAGAGCACGAGCGGCCGCTGCCGGGAGGTCAGAGGTCAGCTGTGAGGTCAGTGCGCGGCAAGTGTGTGTGAGAGAGTGAGTGTGTGTGTGAGTGTGTGGGAGTTAGTATGTGAGTGTGTGAGTGCGTGAGTGTGTGTGTGTGTGTGTGTGAGGGAGTTAGTGTGCGAGTGAGTGAGTGAGTGTGTGTGTGTGTGTGTGTGTGTGAGGGAGCTAGTGTGTGGTACCTGAGGTGGGCTGGTACACGATCCTGTAGCCCATGGTGGGAGAGGGCGGTGAGTCCCAGCTGATGCGAAAGCGGTTGTACCATTCCTCAGACACACGGAGGCCACTGGGAGCGGAGAGAGGCACTGAGGAGGAAGAGGAGGAGTGAAGAAGAGGAGGAGGAGTGAGGAAGGGGAAGAGAAGGGGGAGGAGAAAGAGGGAAGGAGGAGGAATGAGGAAGGGGAGGAGGATGAGCTCATTACTCATCTGGGTGAACATATACACCACTGACCCGCTCATCTGTCAGGCTGTTTTCTAGGGACAGGAAGTTGACATGGAAGGTCACATTTTCTGTTTTGTGAGATTCATTTTGAACAGGATTTACCTGATAATATTTTAATTATGATGTCTTGGATTCATGTTTAGTTAAAAAAACTCAACATTAATGCAGAAGACATTAATGGAGATGTTCCAATATTACCCAGAAGTCCTGAGTGAGGGAACTCACGTGTGCGAGCGAGGCATGTGATGGGCAGGCCGGCACTGTAGATCGCAGACACACTGACGCTTTACTCAGTGTGTGTGTGTGTGTGTGTGTGTGAGAGAGGTGACTCACGTGTGCGAGCAAGGCGTGCGATGGGCGGGCCGTCGCCAGAACTGTAGATCGCAGACACGCTAACGCTGTATTCAGTGTCCGACAGGAGAGGCTGCAGCAACACTGAGGTCTGAGACGCGGGAACCATCGCCTGCAAACACACACACACACACACACACACATCACAGCAAAGAAAACACACACTTATCACAGAGAATGATCCCGCGGTGAAGACAGACACTCAGGGCCAGAGCTGGACTCTCCCACAGATGAAAGCGATAAAGAGAAAAACACGCTTCCAAATCCAACAGAAGAAAAAATACTTTTAGAGCCAAAGGGCTTTTGGAGGAGAAATGGACTGATGCTAATCTCTTTTTCTACAGCTTGAAATCCATGACAGCTATAAATTCATAAATACACTTGCTAGAACACAAAGGTATTTGATCTCAATTTATATTGCAATTTCAATAAATCCTGTTTGCTATCCTGATCATGTTGGTGAAAGCAATTTCTGAATGACACACACATGTACGAGTAGACTGAATGTGAGATTCACACACTCACCACCTGTTCTGCGCGGTCCCCTCGCGTGCTGATGTATGACACACGGTATTGACGCACGTTTGGACCCGCAGCGTCCCATGACACACGCATGCTGAAGGTCGTCATGTCACTCAGCTGCAGATTCCTGATGGCCAGACGCTGCACTGCACGCAGACGCACACACACACACACACACACACACACACACACACACATATATGAACAAGCACATAATAAGCACACTAATTAACTAACCAACCAAACAACAAACTAAACAATCAAATAACCAACTAATTAACCAAACAACCAACTAACTAACCAAACCAACTAACTAACCAACCCTGACATCCAACCAAACAACCAACCAACTAACCAAACAAACAACCAACCAACTAACTAACTAACTAACCAACCAACCAAACAACCAACTAACAAACCAAACAACCAACTAACTAACCAATCAACCAACTAACTAATCAAACAACCAACCAACCAAAAACCAACCAAACAATCAACTAACCAACCAACAAAACAAACAACTAACTAACTAACTAACTAACCAGTTAACTAACCAACAAACCAACTAATAACTAATAACCAACAAAGCAACTGACTAATCAACCAACAAACTAACCAACCAACTAACCAACTAACCAAACAACCAACCAACCAACTAACCAACCAACCAACTAACCAACCAAATAACCAACTAAATAATCACTAACCAAAGACGAAAAACATATTTGAGATATTGTTAATTATGCGATCAAACATCACATGTATGTAAGCATTTCTGATTTAGGAAACAACCAACAAACTAACCAATCAACCAACTAACAATTCAAACAACCAACTAACCAACCAACAAACTAACCAACCAAACATCCAACTAACTAACCAACCGAACAACCAACTAACTAACCAAACAACCAGCCAGCCAAACAAACAGCCAACTAACCGACCAAACATCCAACGAACCAAACAAACAACCAACTAACTAACCAACCAACCAAAAAACAGCCAAAAAAGTAACCCACTAACCAACCAACCAAACAATCAACTAACTAACCAACCAACAAAACAACCAACTAGCTAACTAACTAACTAACTAACTAACCAACCAGTTAACTAACCAAACAACCAACTACCAACTAATAAGCAACTAACTAATCAATCAACAAACTAACCAACCAACCAAACAACCAACCAACCAACTAACCAACCAAACAACCAACTGACTAATCACTAACTAAAATCGAAAAAAAACACATTTGAGATATTGTGAATTATGTGATCAAACATCACATGTATGTAAGCGTTTCTGATTCAGGAAAACTGATGACAGAAACACATGAAAGACTGAGAGATTTTACCGGCTGTAGACGTTCTGACGGTCGTTGTAGTAACTGGTGTTGTTCTGGCAACTTAAAATACAATTAGAGACAAAGAAGCAAAAAAACAGATTTTAAACAGTCATTTACGATCTGACGTTAGATGTGTGTTCAGAGAAAGTCTGATGAACAGTGACGTCAGACCTGTGGTTTGACTGATCTCCACGGCTTCGCTCTCAGACTCATCTCTGTACATCCCAGACAGAGAAACTTCATACTCAGTCAGAGGCTGGAGACCCGTGATGACAAACCAGGTCGAGTTATCGTTGATGAGAACCTGCACACACACACACACACACACACACACCAGGTTGAGTTATCGTTGATGAGAACCTACACACTTACACACACACACACTGATTCCTCCGTTATGTGTTGTTATGAGAACGCTACATTTGAATGTTTTCTCTCAACGTTACAAGAATGTTTATCAAATATTAATGATGTCATCCACCTCATTCCTGATGATGTCACTGTGTTTGGGTCATGGGAGTCACAGTTTGGGGAACTTAGGGAACTTGCGTGTGTGTGTGTCTGTGTCTGTGTGTGTGTGCGTGCGTGTGTGTGTGTGTATGTGCATGTGTGCTGGTGTGTGTGAGGGTCTGTGTGCATACGTGCGTGTTTAAGAGTGTGTGTGAGGGTGAGTGTGTGTGTATGCATGCGCATGCGTGTGTGTGTGTATGCATGTGTGTGTGTGTGTGTGTGTGTGTGTATGTGTGTGTATGCACACGTGTGTGTGTGTGTGTGTACCTCTTTAGTCTCTCCTCCTGCTGCCGGTCTCCAGGTGAGTCTGTAGAACGAGACGTCAGACGCCGCATGTTTCCACATCACTCTGAAGCTGTCCGTGGAGACGTCACTGGAGCTGAGACTCAGCGGCAGAGGGACCACACCTACACACACACACACAATTTATCTATCATGATTATATATATATATATATATATATCATTGCACCGGAAGCTTCTTCTGTTTATTTATACTAAATGGTTTAATTTAACTATATTAAGTAGAGTAAATTAACATTTGGGTGTCAATCAATTAAAAATGTAACTCGATTAATCACAGATTTTTTTTCTTTGATGAATAGCCATTTAAAACACTTAATTTTTTAGTTTTATATTAATGTAATAATTTCACAGCTATTAAAGCACCTGTTGTTTAGTGGCGAGCAGCGAGTGATTTCCTCTGTTCTGGGATCAGCTACTGACAGGAGGCTTTAGTGGCGCCTGTCCCTTTAAGAGCTGCAAGCGGATCTCGAACGCCCCGCTCTCTCTCAACTCGTTACGATCATTCAGGACTTAATTTGACTAATTTAAGGCCGCTCTTATGAGGATACTCGACAAAACTGACATAAATGTACAGTATGTGTTATTGTTCATCTGTGTGTCTGTGCGTGTGTGTGGTGTGTGTCACATAGACAGGACATTCACACACAGTGCGCCTCTTTCTTCTTGTCACGCTTGGATGGTTTAAAAGCGTTAGCATGAATAAGAGCGGGATCATATAGTGTAACGCTACCCAGAGGATGGCAAAAATGAACAGACTCTTCGCTAATTGCGTTAAATATTTTAAGGCGTTAAACTGGACAAAAATGAATCGCATGCGTTAACGCTGACAGCACTAATTTAAAGATGTGATTTGTGTGTGTGTGTGTGTGTGTGTGTGTGTGACTCACTGGTGGTGAACGTGTCGCTCAGCGCTTCTGCTTGCCCCTCCTCATAGAGAGCCAAGATGGCGACGGTGTACTCCGTCACGGAGCTCAGGTTACGCAGCATCACCGTGGTTACCGGACCCACTTCCAACTGGGGTCAACGAAGGGTCAAAGGTCAGATACATGCCACAGCAATCCAGTCCCAGCGACCGGCTGAGCGCTCACCTGATTGGTCTGCACGGCGTCTGTCTTCACATAAACAATGCGATAACCTTTGACCTTCCGAGACGCCGCATCCCAGGATAGTTTAGCGGAGCTGTGGTTCACGTCTGAGATGCGCAGATTACGAGCAGGAGTCAGACGAACTGAGGAGAGAATCAGAGAGAAGATACGATGGGATTCTCCTACTTCCTGTCTCTCTCTCTCTGAACACTGAGTGAGTTAGACTGCAGTTCCTCCACTGGCCACTAGAGGCGCTGCAGAGGAGACCCGCATGTTAAAATGGCCAACTTTACAGCAGAAGAAAAACATGTTCACAGTCTGGTGCAAAAAGTGGTTTTGGCCTCTATCGCTAATGACCCTAACGCTGGGTTAACCAGACTGTGAACATGCTTTTCTTCTGCTGTAAAGTTGGACATTTTGACTTGAGGGTCTATGGGAAAAAAAATGTACAACTCATCCATTTAAACTATATTAAGCCTTAAAGTTCTGCATAATTAAGGGCGTGGCCACTTGAGTGACAGGTGGATTGGTTCTGATGTGTGTGTGATGTTCTGCCATGAGTGTGATGTTCTGTGTACATGTGTGTGTGTGTGTGTGTGTGTGTGTGTGTGTGTGTGTGTGTGTGTGATGTACTCACGCGTGGTCTCCTGCGCGGTCATGGGGTCGCTGGCCTCCTCTCCGTACATGGCGTAAACCGTTACTGTGTATTCGGTAGCAGGAGTTAAACCTTCCAGTTCAATCTGAGTCACAGAGTCGGACACTTTAACCTGTAGGGAAGGCAAGGCAAGTTTATTTATGAAGCACATTTCATACACAATGGTAATTCAAAGTGCTTTACATAGAAGAAATGAAAATTATCAAAAGAAATCAGAATAATTAAAACAGTTTAGAACAAAAAATAAAATAAAGTGCAGTAAAACTGGACGAACAGTGGCCCAGTGCTCATTCAGTAAATGCACAGCTAAACAGAAGTGTTTTGAGTCTGGATTTGAATGTGACTACTGTAGGAGCAGACCTGATCTCCTCTGGAAGCTGCTTCTAGCTGCGATCGGCACTAAGGGGCCTAAAGTGTGCCAAGAAAACATCTCCACACCATTACACCACCACCACCAGCCCAACAGTGGGAACAAGGCATGATGATCCATGTTCTCATTCTGTTTACGACTCTACCATCTGAATGTTCAACAGAAATCCAGACTCATCAGACCAGGCAACATTTCTCCTGTCTCCAACTGTCCAGTTTTGGTGAGCTCTTGCAGACTGTTGCCTCTTTTTCTTATTTGTAGTGGAGATGAGTGGTACCCGGTGGGGTCTTCTGCTGTTGTAGCCCATCCGCCTCAAGGTTGTGTGTGTTGTGCTTTGCTGCATACCTCGGTTGTAACGAGTGGTTATTTCAGTCAAAGTTGCTCTTCTATCAGCTTGAATCAGTCGGCCCATTCACCTCTGACCTCTCGCATCAACAAGGCATTTTGGCCCACAGGACTGCCGCATACTGGATGTTTTTCCCTCTTCACTCCATTCTTTGTAAACCCTAGAAATGGTTGTGTGTGAAAATCCCAGTAACTGAGCAGATTGTGAAATACTCAGACACCAACAACCATGCCACGCTCAAAACTGCTCAAATCCCCTTTCTTTCCCATTCTGACATTCAGTTTGGAGTTCAGGAGATTGTCTTGATCAGGACCACACCCCTAAATGCACTGAAGAAACTGCCATGTGATTGGATGATTAGATAATTACATTAATGAGAAATTGAACAGGTGTTCCTAATAATCCGTTTGGTGTGTGTAAACGGCACCCTAGTGTTCTCATTTAAGCTTCTCTTCTTGACAGACACAGATCTAGCTCCAATGGCAGGAGAGATTACAGTGCAAAACAATCAATGAGATGTTTAAACCCTTACTGATAAGTACATCTAGAGTGTGTGTGTCTGGGAAACGAGATGTTCACACGTGAAAGTGTGTGTGTGTGTGTGTGTGTGTATTCGACCTCCTTCTCATCCGCGGGGTCGCCCTCCGTCAGAGGCGCGTACAGGATCATGTACCCAGAAGCCCCTTCTGCCTCTCGCCAGCGCACACGCATGGTGCTGTGAGTGATGTCATACAGCTCCAGACTGCTGACCGTCGGCAGCGCCACTGACCAAACACAACAATCAACCAATCACTGAAGCACAGCAGAAAACTGACCGGGCACACAATCCATCAGTTCAGCCGAAAATTATAGATCAGTATAATAAATCAGTGTAATAAATCAGACGAATAAAACAGATGAGTTTCATCAGATATGAATTAATTGATCAGATGGATGTATAGATCAGATGGATGTTTAGATCAGATGGACGTATTGATCATATGGATGTATAGATCAGATGGATGTATAGATCAGATGGATGTTTAGATCAGATGGATGTAATGATCAGATGTGATGTGATATATAGATCAGATGGATGTATAGATGAGATGTGATGTATAGATCAGATGTGATGTATAGATCAGATGGATGTATAGATGAGATGTGATGTATAGATCAGATGTGATATATAGATCAGATGGATGTATAGATGTGATGTGATGTATAGATCAGATGTGATGTATAGATGTGATGTGATGTATAGATGAGATGTGATGTATAGATCAGATGGATGTATAGATGTGATGTGATGTATAGATGTGATGTGATGTATAGATCAGATGTGATGTATAGATGTGATGTGATGTATAGATGTGATGTGATGTATAGATCAGATGGATGTATAGATCAGATGGATTTTTAGATCAGATGGATGTAATGATCAGATGGATGTAATGATCAGATGTGATGTGATATATAGATCAGATGGATGTATAGATGTGATGTGATGTATAGATCAGATGTGATGTATAGATGTGATGTGATGTATAGATCAGATGTGATGTATAGATGAGATGTGATGTATAGATCAGATGGATGTATAGATGAGATGTGATGTATAGATCAGATGTGATGTATAGATGTGATGTGATGTATAGATCAGATGTGATGTATAGATGAGATGTGATGTATAGATCAGATGGATGTATAGATCAGATGGATTTTTAGATCAGATGGATGTAATGATCAGATGTGATGTGATATATAGATCAGATGGATGTATAGATGTGATGTGATGTATAGATCAGATGTGATGTATAGATGTGATGTGATGTATAGATGAGATGTGATGTATAGATCAGATGGATGTATAGATGAGATGTGATGTATAGATCAGATGTGATGTATAGATGTGATGTGATGTATAGATCAGATGTGATGTATAGATGAGATGTGATGTATAGATGTGATGTGATGTATAGATCAGATGTGATGTATAGATCAGATGGATGTATAGATGAGATGTGATGTATAGATCAGATGTGATGTATAGATGAGATGTGATGTATAGATCAGATGTGATGTATAGATCAGATGGATGTATAGATCAGATGGATTTTTAGATCAGATGGATGTAATGATCAGATGTGATGTGATATATAGATCAGATGGATGTATAGATGTGATGTGATGTATAGATCAGATGTGATGTATAGATGTGATGTGATGTATAGATCAGATGTGATGTATAGATGAGATGTGATGTATAGATCAGATGGATGTATAGATGAGATGTGATGTATAGATCAGATGTGATGTATAGATGTGATGTGATGTATAGATCAGATGTGATGTATAGATGAGATGTGATGTATAGATCAGATGGATGTATAGATCAGATGGATTTTTAGATCAGATGGATGTAATGATCAGATGTGATGTGATATATAGATCAGATGGATGTATAGATGTGATGTGATGTATAGATCAGATGTGATGTATAGATGTGATGTGATGTGATGTATAGATGAGATGTGATGTATAGATCAGATGGATGTATAGATGAGATGTGATGTATAGATCAGATGTGATGTATAGATGTGATGTGATGTATAGATCAGATGTGATGTATAGATGAGATGTGATGTATAGATCAGATGGATGTATAGATGAGATGTGATGTATAGATCAGATGTGATGTGATGTATAGATCAGATGTGATGTATAGATGAGATGTGATGTATAGATCAGATGGATGTATAGATGAGATGTGATGTATAGATCAGATGGATGTATAGATGAGATGTGATGTATAGATGAGATGTGATGTATAGATCAGATCAGATGTGATGTGATATATAGATCAGATGGATGTATAGACCAGTTTGCAAGATGTAAACAACACTGGTCCAGAAGCACTTCCTGTTTCAGTTTTTTAACACTACACAAAAGCTGGGATAAAATACAACCAACAGAACATATAAAACTGAATCAAAAAGTTAAACAACATCTTTAAGATGTTTTCTTTACATGTGAAATAAAGAAAACAGTTACAAACTGAAACAGGAAGTGTTTCTGGACCAGTGTTGTTTACATCTAGCAAAATGGTCTATAGATCAGATGTGATGTATAGATTCTGCACTCACAGGTGGTCTCGATGCCTCTCAGAGCTTCACTGGCTGAGTTGCTGTAAATGGCGAACACAGTGATCTGATACTCCGTCAGAGAGTTCAGAAACCTCAACACCACAGAGTTCTCGTCACCGTTCACCACCACCTGCACCACACGGAGGCACACGAGTGTTTCACTAGGCACAATATCTAAAAAAAATCTACATTTGCAGATGTATATGCAAAATAATACATTATTATTGAGGCCAGCCAAAAACCTCCTCAGAAGCGACATGTTTGACTGGATTCCTGAAGATGTTTTGAAGATGTGGCCCTCATAAATATAAACAAATCTGCACACACACACACCTCCTCAGGTCTGACTCCACTGGATGAATAATACACCACTCTGTACTTCTCCACCGGCCCAGCAGCGTGAGTCCACGACACACGGAAGCTCCTGGCCGTGACCTCAGAGGTCACAAGGTCACTGGGAGCGTCAAGTGACCTTGAATGCGACTCTGTCTCACCTGAAACACACACAAATGCCAAACACAAACTTTACACCATCAAAACAGGATATATGTGACCTTTGACCCTTCAACTGTACCAGCTGTAAAGAAGCTCTGAAGAAGACAAGTGTCATTATTTACCTCAATACAGTTCAATGTTGATTTAATATGTTAAACACATAGACAAGTGTTTTTTTGACAGATGTTTACAGCATTTCCCTTTATTTGTGCTGAGAATCTGTTTTACAGAAAGTTAAAGGTCTCTCTGCAGTTTTTTGCTAAAATAAAAGCTTGAGGGTTTAAGTGAAAATAAGACAGGTTTCTGAATTTATTTCTGTAAAGTTAAATAACCAATACTTTTTTGCACTGTAAATGTGTAAATATTAAGTTGGAGCTCTGATAAAGGTTCTCATTGTGCATTTTATCACCACTGATCCCAGAACCCACCGCTGATCCCAGAACCCACCGCTGATCCCAGAACCCACCCCTGATCCCAGAACCCACCGCTGATCCTAGAACCCCCAGAACCCACCGCTGATCTCTCGGCTGATCTCAGAGACGCGCTCACACACACTCTGGGTCACTCCCTCCACAATGGAGCTCATCACACTGAAGTCCGCTACGTTGTACATGTGTGTGTCCTCGGGTGGTGAGGCGATGGCTCTCAGCTCATTCTCATCCGCGTTCTTCACCCCTACACAAACACATGAGAAACACGCCAGTGCATTATGGGTAGTTGCTATCAATAGAGGTTGTATATAATGAGTTATGTGAATATATTCTACTTTAGTAATTGACATGTAAAGAAATTAGAAAACGGAGGATGAAAACTCAAACTCTCACTCACTGAATACATTTGTAGCTTAAATGAGCATCAATTTATATTTAATTCCTACAGTGAAGACTATGCAGTGTTATTTAATATTTGATTAATATCTGTATTATTCCTACTGTTCTTGAAAAACATAAAGCATGTTTATATCATCCAAGTCTTTGTATTTTAGGTCTTATTTTTGATATCAAAGATCTCAGTGTTCTCTGTGTTTGTCCATGTTCATATCGCCCTCCTCTAATAAATGAGCTTCCATTAATGAACCCGTCACAGTTGATATTGTCCTCATACCGATAGCAAACAGCTCGATCCCAGCGTCTCTGAGTCTCTGAGCAGGAGACTGAACATCATCCTGCGATTTCCCATCCGTGATCAGAATCCCAATCTTAGGAACCTCAGGTCGGGATCCAGATTCAGGTTTAAAGCTGTTCTCCAAAATATATGTCAAAGCAAGACCTGGGAAAAACACACATGAACATACAGAACAGACGCATTAAAGGAGAACGTCACTTTCAAACGCAAATTAGGCCAGTGTCATAAACGCCAAGGATGAGTTCAAGGTGAGTAAATCATGGGCTAATTTTCATTTGAAACTACCCCTTTAAGAGTGATGATGAAGTCATGTCGATCTAAGATGTGTGTGTTTGAACCTGTGAGTGTGTTTCCTCCTTTATAAGGCAGATTCTTCACAGCGTCGATCACGGCCTCTTTAGTGCTGTGGGTGTTTAGATGCCACTCGACCCGAGGATCCCCACTGTACTGCGCCAGCCCTGCACACACACACACACACACACACACACACAAGTTGTGGACATTTTGCCCTCACAAGTACAGACAAACACACCAATAAAAACACAAGGCCACGGACGCACCAACTCGTGTGTGTTCAGAACCGACCGCGAAGGCCCTGACGAGACTTTCCAGGAACATCCGCACCAAACGGAAATTAATCCGGCCGATACTCCAGGATCCGTCGACCAGGATCACGATATCGGCGACAGCTGGAGTCTTACATGTGAAGATGTCCTCTGTGGAGACACACACACACACACACACACACTGACTCTCTCAGGTACAGCGATTATAGACACTTCATAGTTATATTGATGGTTATAGCTATTATAGAAGTGACATCACTGTTCTCTTAGAGTTACAGCGATTATTTAAAAGTACTGCCAGTTATTCTTGTGTAAGTCTCGTCAGCTGGTCTATCTGCTGTGAACACAAGCGGTTTTAACTTCTACATGTTTCTCAGTAGTGTGTGTGTGCAGTGACATGACAAAAAGACTCAAATGACATGACAAAAACACTCTTCATGAACGTCTTTATTTCAGTTTTGGACTGTGGGATCTTTCTACTACATCACTAATGTGCAGAGAAACGACCCTGAACCTCCTCCGACCGCTGAGAAGAAGAGCTGCTGACAGACGCTGTCACCTGTGGAGAAACACTGACATTACATTAGAGAGCATGTGTGTGTGTGCTGACAGAACAGATATAATACAGATGAACAACTGTTAAAGCTTGTGTTGCACTTATTGTATTGACATGATTTCAGATTATCATCTAGATGTGCTGTGTCTGACCGAAACTATCATGTAAACTTCACTTAGCCAAAGCAGCAAAGCCGACTCTGTATTATAAATATGTTAGACCTATAACTTCTGCCATTAAAGATTGCTTTATCAATAATCTTCCTAATCAGTTTCATCATCTCAGCATCCCGGATAGCTCAGAAGAACTCCATATCGCGACAGAAACTTTTAACTCTGTCTTTTCCAGCACGTTAGATGCGGTTTCTCCATTGCGCTTAAAGAAGATTAAAGAAAATAGTCCAAAGCCGTGGTACGAGCACACACACACACACACTCCAGATCTGATGATGGACCTGTGACCAGTCCTGCAGTGTCCACGAGTCCCTCCGCTGTGAACGCCGTGTGTGTTTTCATAGGTTTGGTTTTTGACGTTTGCGCAGAGATAAAAATAATAATAATGTCAAGGCATGCACCGTGGATCCTATTCAAGGTCTGCGTTCTCGAGCTCTACACACTGTGAGCGGCCGGAGTGTTAGCAGCCGCTAAGTTTAATCACTAACGATCTTTACAACAGAAGCGAATCAATCAAAACTAACTTTATCTGGACAATAACTTTATTGTAGATCTGCTGTAAAGGTTAAACTCTCTCTGTGACTGTAATCTCCTGTAATCACTGTAACGCTGCTGTGAAAGTCTGTGTTGTTAAAGCGCTGTATGAATGAAGGTGACGTGTGTGTGTGTGTGTGTGTGTGTGTGTGTGTGTTCTGCTCTTCATGCTGTAACACGCTCATCTGCACATCTCAGCTCTTCTCCCCTTAAACTCTCTGCTTTTATCTTTCATCCCAGATTTGCTTTTACCCACAATGCCATGCTCTGTCAAGTCTATACACATTAGGGACATGTTCTTTCAGAAGTCAGGGGTCTTATACATCTGAAAACATGAATATTAAACGTTTGTTTCTTTAATGACTTCAGATGAAGTCAAATTTAGCCAGAGCTTCATATAATTGGCTATGATTAACTACATTATGCATTTTCATTTGATCAGGAACTAAACAAGAGATAAACATCGCTCAGATATATTCTAAATCTATATTTTTTAGTCAGTTTGTAACGTTTGAACATTAGAGTCACATCGACAGCTTGAAAGAGACCAACAACACCAAACCAGCAGACTTCACTCTACACACTAACCCTTCAGCGCGGAGCCGTTCATTAAAACATGAGCCGGAAGCGTTAGTGTGAGTCTGCCGTGAGGGGTCGAGTAGGGGTTAGCGTGAGGTCGAGTGGGGTCAGCGTGAGGAAAGATAAGGTGTAGTTCATAGCAAGTTCATTCCTTTGACCTTTGAACTTGAATTTCAGAGACAGTCAACATGAAAACTTCATCACTCTTGAGTCTTTTCTCCCCCGTCTATTCAATCTGTCGTAGGTCAAATATTGAACGTCACTCTGAAATGTGTCCAGACGAGTTACAAACAAGGTTTCATGTTGACATTAAGATCAGGGATCATCCAAATCCCTCGACACACAAACACAGGTATTACAGTGTGGGTTAGGGTTAGTGACTTAGAGCTGAGAGAGAGAGAGAGAGAGAGACCGATGATGACTACAGGCTACAGAGATTAACACCTGCATGCCTACGAGACACACGGAGAGAGAAGAATGAAAGTATGTCTCTAGTGTAGACTTGCAGAGGCGGCAGGATCCAGAACAGTTTCAGTGTGACGGTCGTTACACAAAGGCCTAACCTAATGTGTGATTTATCAGAGTCGCACAACTCAGTCTCATCAGAAGAGCACAAATCTAAAGCGTCGCGAGCTGAGATGGTTCCACATAAACGCCACCGTTTACTGGGAATGACAGACTCAAGGGAGATCAGGAGCATAAAGGCTTCTGGGAAGATTTACAGCACGTTCTCTCTCTCTTCAGCCCCTATAATCTCGTTTATTATAAATCACACACACAAACAAGCCATCAATCTCCACGGTAATGTCACGTTTGCCAAGCCACAACCCATGAGCCTCTGCGGTCTCGGAGCTCAACCTCCATTTAAACTCAGACTAAATATAGTTTGTACAAACCTCGTCTGCTGCGTTTAGTTCCTACGATTAAACCTTCAGTCCTGAAGATATTTCCCTCAAGACAAAATCATTTACACTAAGATCTAAACATTCATAAATCAAGATACAGTTACTGGAGACACAAAATTACTGAACATATTGAGTTGTTTTATGAGAAAAGAGTCAAAACGAAGTGAGTTTATGATTAAAACATGAGCAAATATCTGCCAGAAAAATTGATTTTCCTTTTAAATTCAGATTTTTCTTCTTTATTATTTAAACATTAAACAATTCTTAATATCTTCAGTAATTTTTCTTCTCCACTAACGGTATCTTGATTTAAAAATGTTTAGATATTAGTACTGGAAACAAGACAACACTGTTCCTTCATTAATGATGAATAACTACACAGGAACAAATGAGTAACACATAATTAACTTTCTAGTTACAACTATCAACTAAGAAGAAACTCTGAGTAATGAGTTAGTAAGTCATAGCGTTCATTAGCTAATATCCTAAAGTGAAGATCATGGGAACACCAAGGGGCACCCGCCCCGTCTCTCTCTCGAAACCAACACGGAAGTGAATTAAACTGCAGTTCATCGCCTGGCCACTTGAGGCAGGAGTCAAATCTGCATCGCCCGCATGTTAAAATGCCTGGACTGTTGGAAAGGGTTTTAACAAGTCAGGCGATTTATGAACAGAACAGCTGTACATGGACTCGCTGACCAGCTTCATCTTCAGTGCTGTTTCTCCTCACCTCCAGTGATGCCATCATTCGACCCGCCACTGCCCTGCTGATGGAGCGGCACCCCGACGACACTCACCTCCGATCCCGATCCTGACAGGAGCACAGTCAGAGACACATCAGGACCACAGTCAGAGAAACATCAGGAGCACAGACAGAGAAACATCAGGAGCACAGTCAGGTGTGTGTAGGTGTGCGCAGGGTGAGAGTAAAACACTGACCGCTGTATCTGCCCTGCAGCGCTTCGCTCCGCTCCTTCCCTCTGAGGGCCGTGACCTTCACACTGACCTCTCTCCTGCGGTCAAACCCCTCGATCACGGCTCTGGGCTCAGACTTACTCACGTTCAGCTCATGCTCGGCTCCTGCTGAACACAACACATTTAATCTCTTTGCGATTAAAGATCTATTTAAACTCAGATCAATATATTTAATTGTCTAATTATTTAATAATGTGGTAAGCAGCTGTGTAATAAGTGGGATAATGTACATTAAACCGGTTGTTAGCACAGAATAAACTCCCTTCAAGCTGGGTTAGGGTTAGGGTTAGGGTTAGGGTTAGGAAGACCTGATCCTGATCCTCCTGTCGGTTGTATTCTGAGATAACAACCGGCTTAATGTACATTATCCTTTACATGGCGTCACGAGCAGCACTAGCTGTAAATCGCTACCGGACACATCCGCTGTGTTATTATATCTGGGCAGATCTGCTTCGGGATCTCAGCAATCACCTGAGCCGGTGCTGTACGCGAGTGTGTATCAGAGCTCACCTGAGCCGGTGCTGTACGCGAGTGTGTATCAGAGCTCACCTGAGCCGGTGCTGTACGCGAGTGTGTATCAGAGCTCACCTGAGCCGGTGCTGTACGCGAGTGTGTATCAGAGCTCACCTGAGCCGGTGCTGTACGCGAGTGTGTATCAGAGCTCACCTGAGCCGGTGCTGTACGCGAGTGTGTATCAGAGCTCACCTGAGCCGCTGCTGTACGCGAGTGTGTATCAGAGCTCACCTGAGCCGGTGCTGTACGAGAGTGTGTATCAGAGCTCACCTGAGCCGGTGCTGTACGAGAGTGTGTATCAGAGCTCACCTGAGCCGGTGCTGTACGAGAGTGTGTATCAGAGCTCACCTGAGCCGGTGCTGTACGCGAGTGTGTATCAGAGCTCACCTGAGCCGGTGCTGTACGAGAGTGTGTATCAGAGCTCACCTGAGCCGGTGCTGTACGCGAGTGTGTATCAGAGCTCACCTGAGCCGGTGCTGTACGCGAGTGTGTATCAGAGCTCACCTGAGCCGGTGCTGTACGAGAGTGTGTATCAGAGCTCACCTGAGCCGGTGCTGTACGCGAGTGTGTATCAGAGCTCACCTGAGCCGGTGCTGTACGCGAGTGTGTATCAGAGCTCACCTGAGCCGGTGCTGTACGAGAGTGTGTATCAGAGCTCACCTGAGCCGGTGCTGTACGCGAGTGTGTATCAGAGCTCACCTGAGCCGGTGCTGTACGCGAGTGTGTATCCGTCAAACTCTCCCTTCGGCTCCTTCCAGCTCACACTCAGCCTGTTGGAGCTCAACTCTCTGAAGCGAAGCCTTCTGGGCATTGGCACTGCAAACACAGTGGAGACAAGAGCATCACACACACACACACACACACTCACTCACACTCAAACTCCGGCGGTCAATATGTACAGCTGATGAACAACAGTCCATCTAATCACAAGCACCGGCTGCACAGGTGAAGTTTGACTGACAGCTGGTGTTTGATTAGATCTGAAACATCATCTGTCTATCAGACAGATGGAACGAGAGGAACGAGAGGAACGAGAGGAACGAGAGGAAAGGAGAGGAAAGAGGGGAAGGAGAGGAAAGAGGGGAACGAGGGGAACGTGAGGAACGAGAGGAAGGAGAAGAACGAGGGGAACGAGAGGAACGAGAGGAAGGAGAGGAAAGAGGGGAACAATACGCGAGTCCAAACCACAGTGACCCGACGCAGTTCTAACAGTGTTACGGTGAACGAGTGTGAATGTAAGTCACTCTGCATGTGTTGCATGTTCTGATCCGGATCGCCGGATATTCCTCAGGATAATCACAGAACAAACTGGAGTGACGGATTTACAGAGATCAGTTTCTAGAGTTACAACGCCGGCAAACTTTCAGTTGCATCAGATCTGGTTTGGACTCAGTGTTATGAATAAAGTCTCACTCTCTCCTCGTACCTGCAGCACTGATGTGTGTGTGTGAGTGTGTGTGTGTGTGAGTGTGTGTGTGTGTGTGTGTGTGTGTGAGACTGGCTGGTCGGCTTATTGCCATGACAGACTGAGAAGAAAGTGAGATTTTTGGGAAACAATCCAGAAGAAGTGTGTGTTTATGTAGATGTAAAGAGCATCAATCTACAGCACTGGAGAAACCACAGTCACCGTCTGACAGCTGAACACACAAATACATGCACACACACACACACACACACACACACACACACACGCGCTTCTCAACACTGAATGATCCCACAAACCAGAGTTTGTGTCTCAGTCAGCAGGCAGTTCCCGTCACACACTCATGTCTCTACAGATGAGCACAGGCCGTGTTCTGTAACACACACACACACACACACACACACACACACACACAGGCCGTGTTCTGTAACACACACACACACACACACACACACACACACACACAGGCCGTGTTCTGTAGAGTCATGAGAGTTTCCTCAGGTCAGCGGATGCAACAGGCAGAAGATGAAACACTGTGTGAAGAAAACCAACCTTATTGCCGGACGACTGAAAACACTCTTCCTCCCAACAGCGGGAAAACATCCGGCTCGCGTCCACTCAGTGTGTGTGTGTGTGTGTGTGTGAGATACAGACTGAGGAAACACCGCTGTACGGCAGATGATACGCAAACTGGCGTCTCGCTGTAAGGTCGTGATGGACCGTAGTGATGGGTCGGTCATGAACGATTCACTCATTTCGAACGAATCTTTAATTTGACTGGGGAACACCGAGTCGTCTCAGAGAGGGATTCATTCATCTTATGTTGACTAAAGGTTCTATGGGTTCTGTACGGGAAACAGAAATGATTAGTTCCCCTCTCGAGTCGTCGGAGTCTTCTGTTCTGTGGTCCGGTGGCGTGACAGAGAACTGAGTTCATAATTCCCAAACTTCCTTACAAACAAGAGCATTAGTTAGTTCTTCAACTCCTGCGGGTACATGCCGTGCTCCCGGTCTCAAAATATAGTTTTTTTTATTTCTTACAAATTATATATTTTTGAATTTCTGTCATGGTTCTTTTCCATAACACTTTGAATGTGGTAATAAAGACAAGAGTTGGCAATGCTTTAAACTGTGTCTGTGTGATGAGAAATATCACTTTGATAAAGCAAAGATAACTTCATAACAACACACAACTAAGCTCCGGGACGAGAGGCTGAAAGACCAGAACCCGAGACGAGAGAACGAGCCGATCCGGTGTCCGGTACCGGCCGCATGCTCCACTGATGCGGACCCGGGAGGAGCGAGCGACTCGCCTCGGGATGAGGGAAACTCACAGACTATCCTAAAGACAGCAATCAATCAATCGTTTCTGTTTATAATAGTTTGGCCTTTAGCATTGCACTTTCAGTCTTATTGTAAATGTGTTTGGGGAATATGGCTATTAACATGTTATATGATAATTATATTCTGCTTAAATTAATTTAATTGACTTTATTTTGATGAACGAGATTCAAAGACTCGAGTCACTAAAATGATTCGACCACTGTCAACAACTCTTACCTGTCGCTCTACACACACTAAACACTCGACTTCCCACACATTTCTCTCTGTAAAGTTTTCTTTTTTAATGGGTGCTGAATTGTATTTCTGAATTATATGGACTCCTTTTATTATTTGGTTATTGGTGTCCTTTTGGAAAGACACCTACATTTACCTTGAAAAAAGCTTGCAGAAAATATTTGTGTGAGGGTCAACTCAACTGTATAGAGCACTTTCAACACCACAAGTTGAACCAAGAAGAAAAAGAGAAAATAAAAACATAACACCAATGCAAACCAACTGCTTACAAAGCATCTTCTAATGCTAGAGCAAACACATGAGTTTTAAGCGCACCGCAATACACCCGGCGTAGAGCTGTACAGAACGCTGGGTATTGCACATGATGAACGCGTTAAACAAGATAAATGATGTATGCTTAATTTCCTGATAAGGGTGCGAACTCTAGTGACAGCCCTAGTTCACTCCTAACGCTCGGTTGTGTCGACTGCAGCTTTACACGCCTGATTTCTTCATAGTTGGACTTCATCCACCAGCTGGAAAGACTCATTCTGAAAGTCACTCCAGCGCTATTGTTCCTCAGTGTCGTTATTGTTAAAGTGTAATTACTGAAAGTTAAGGTTCTAGTTGTGGTTTCTGCTCTGAAGTGTGTGTCTGAAGCTGCAGACAACTGAGGTATGTGAGAAACAGATCTGAACGTGTTTCTGCTGGACGAGCTCCAGGTCATCAGCTTCTCCTGACAGAGGAATCCTCTCCTATAGGAACATCTCCTACAGATCCTGACACCGCTGCCGTACAAACACGCTTCACGCCGCTTAGAGGAAATACACACACACACACACACACACGCAAGTGCCTCCTTTCATAAGATCTCTAACCTTTCCAACACACTTCAGGAAATCTTAGGCAGTGAAAGGATCATCTAACGCCAGGAACTAAGACTATAACCGTGAAAATGTTCCCTTTTGATCAGTTAGTCAAAAGGGTGACCTAAAAAACAACAGGTGTTATTTGGACATTTCAAGAATGAAATATGAATAGAATAAGACTGACCAATGGAGAGAAAAAACTATAATAGTACATTACAAAAATAGTAGATACCGCAAGAGAGAGAAACACTGAATGACAGCACAACAGATAAAATCACAGAACAATACAATGAGAGATCGAAAGATAAACAAACCACTAAACAGAAGACAAAACGACAAAAATAGCGTACCTTGCGCATGCGCAATGAGGACTGCCGTGAGTATCAGGAGAAGCGCTCGAACCCGCATCCTCTCAGCTGATGAACACACAACTCAAGAAATCACACACTTCAGTCACTGTTTGCATGTTCTCATTCAGCAGACATGTTTACATCAACAATATATTAACACTTCAGCACAAGTTGGAACGAAACGGCGCGTTTCAGTTTTACACAAAGTCTACTGAAGAGGGAGTGTTCAATTCCAAACGTGCAACGTGTAAATTAATATTTTTAAACAATCCGACAATATCACACTCACCTGCTGTTACAACTCAAACACAACAGAAGCGTAGGATCGGATGAGAGGAATAATCCAGCGCTGTCGGGGCGCGCGCACACACTGCAGTGAGTGACAAACTCTTCCCGCCCTCAGAGGACAGGCGCGAAGCAGCTCCCGCCCTTTAATTAAATTATTCAACGTCTCTCGCTGGAGCTCAGCGCTGAAACACAGGTATGTCTCACCTCAGACTCCGTCATTAGCGTAATACGGCCCTGTTTCACTCTGCCCAATATTAAGGGATTCATTCAGGGTTGTGTAAATACATATACCAATCAGCTTGGCAGAGAACAATGCATTAATACCTTCAAGTGAAAGGGGTGTAAGGTAAAACATCAAACGAAGGTGATGAACGAGGATTAACTGAGAGGAGACGAGCTAACTCAGCACTAATAATCCTGCTATTAGTCGTCCAAAACAACTGATCCAGCAGCGATCAAATGAAAAAAAAAAAAAAAAACTGTAAACACGATTTCAACCTCCTTGTAGACATTTCAAATCTAATCAAGCCTAGTTGCTTTTATTTTTATAGCTCTTTATACCATAGAGACTGTTTCAAATCAGCTGTACAGTGATAACAGGAGATTAACAACAGCATGAAAGCTGCATCTCACACTCCCATCAGAAATCAACACTGTTCAATGGTTACCACACTTCCCTACAGTGATGAACACTTCACACACACACACACACACACACACACACACACACAAAGAAGCCCTTTTAAGAGTAAAAGTTTTCATAGCATTTATAATAACAGTAACTGAAATGATTAATTAAATATAATAATGAATCATGCTAAGATATTATAAATAGTTAGTTGTCCATCTAAGGGATGCAAGTGGAAGTGCCTGTAAGCAAACTGAACTCGGTAAAGATATGTGTAAGTAAGAGTAGTGTGGTGCTTTGAATGGAGTCTCTCCCTACACACGCAAACAGCAGAGATGGAGCTGGATGTGTCGGCACTGGCACACTGGAATGCTGCTCCCTCCGCAGGTCACAAGCCTGACAATCACTCATTTAAACACACACACTCAAACACACACACAATTCATCTGCTGAAGCTTCTCCTCTGACATGAAGCCGCTGGCTGAGCGTTTCAATCACCGCTTAATAATCTGTCACTCAATGAAAATCATGTGCAGCTAAAGCGATTATGAGTTCACCACATCTCAGCTGATCTAACCGAGTTTGAGTCGCAACCCGTCCTGAAACAGACGTCGTGACCAATATTATACTTTCCCAGTCCAGAGTGTCATCGCACATGAACAACTAGGGCAGGATTTAATATATGATGCTTTGATTGGATGATGAACATTAAGCACTGCTAACGTCAAACGCCAAGCCA
This sequence comes from Pimephales promelas, assembly GCF_988280905.1. Classification (NCBI taxonomy): domain Eukaryota; kingdom Metazoa; phylum Chordata; class Actinopteri; order Cypriniformes; family Leuciscidae; genus Pimephales; species Pimephales promelas. The sequence goes on from NC_142786.1 coordinate 112,925, forward strand.
GCCAATCACAGCAAGAGTGAAATAAAATAAAATATTTAATTAAATAAAATAAAAAAAAACGAGATGCATGGAGGAATTGTTCACAATAAGACCAGTAACATCAGGCATTATGAATGTTAACACTACATGACAAAGTTCCATTCGTTAAAATTAGTTAAGTCTCCTTGCATTCTAGGAGAATTGTGTGTATCCGGCACAGCTAGGTGTCATACGCGCACACACACACACACACACACACACACACAATCTGTCTCTCACACACACACAAACAATCTCTCTCTCTCTCTCTCTCACCCACACACAAGATTCTGTCTCCCTCTTACGCTTTTGCTGTCATCTAGTGGACTGATCATCACATAGTTTCACAAGAAATGCCATTTTTCATCCCGCAGAATGTGTTTTAATTGACATCCAGGAGTTTCCCAAATGGAAGATGCAAAGTATAAGAAAAGCCAAGAGTGTAAAGCTAAAAAAACAAAACTCAAAAGATTTTTTTTATTGGATGATTTTGTTTCTTCCACACAACAGCCCTCATTTATCAAAAGTGCGTACACCAAATTTCCAGCGTACACACGGTGACTTTGAGGTTTATCAATCCGGCACAGCACGCTCAAACCCTACGCCAGCTCAGGAGATGGTGTACCACGTTTTGAGTTAGAGCGGAGATGCGCAGAAAAGTTTTAGTGAACTCCTTTCACTAAAAATATCTGAATCAAGCTATTATAACTGCAATGGTGGCGCTCGCACACTAAGGCTATATAGCGCACCACCGGGCGCTATTGCTTCAGAATCTTGCAGCAAGTGAGAGCATACATCTAAAGCAAAGCAACTTACGCATTGTCCCGACCCTTAGAGAACCAGGGCTATGTTACGTATCTCGAAATGTTGCCTTTCGAGTTCAGTCTCTCGTCTTAGCACCATATTGATGGCAGAAATGCACAGCGTTTCCACAAACCATACTCGCGGAACTCGATCTTTCAGCTAAAGCCTTCAGTGGCCTCGTGTACAGCAAACCCAAGCTGCCGTTAGCCTAGCGGTGTCTGAACGGGTTTCCGAGGTGCAGCAAAGCCATTCCAATGACAGGCGCGCGATCATCGATGGCGAACCGTGCTAGTGTCTCTCCAGCATACCGCGGCGCAAGCGCTCCAGATCGCATCGGGATCCATGTCTGAACGGGAGGACGACCGTCGCTGAGCTGATTCCCATCTGGATCATGTCTGAGGGGGAACACCAGCCACTGCATGAGCACTTTTTTCTCTTCTAAAATGATTTTTTTTATGTGTAGTAACGCAACATAATTTATTTGATAAATTATGTGAATAATTTATGCTAAATTATGTGAATATTCCCAAACACAAAGTGCATCCTCTGAATGGGACTGAATAGCTGCATATTTTCAGAAACACACACCTGAACTCAGACAAGAAGTTGTTGAATAAATTACAGTTTTTAATATTTTTAGAACATCTGAGGAAAAAGGATAAAGAAAGAAGGAACATCACCCTCTAATTAAGTAAAATATTTCTAGAGTTCATTTCATTTGAACAGGTGTCTAAGACAAAAGTAAATTCACAGAATAAAGCTTCATGTGCATCTCTTCTTTACATAAAAGTACAAAACAAATCTGGCAGAGAATCACATCGACATAATTAATATTTCAGCTGTGAAGATAAACAAACTACAGCTTGTGTCGAACTGTGATATTTAACTACTTCAAAACCGTAAAAGGAAATGAAAGTTCATAAATACAGCCAGTAAACACCTGCAGAAAGACAGACGTGTGTATCTGACATCACTGCTTTAGTGTATGTGTGTGTGTCCTCAGGTCACCTGTAATGTTCATAGTCTTGCAGCACTCCAATAGCGGATAGACGGTTCTGCAGTGGTGAGATGGTTCTGCAGTGGAGAGATATTTCAGCAGTGGTGAGAAGGTTCTGAAGGGTTGAGAAGGTTCTGGAGAGTGAGGCGGTTCTATAGTGGTGAGATGGTTCTACAGTGGTGAGAAGAAACCGGGGAGTGAGACGGTTCTGGAGATTGAGGCGGTTCTGCACTGGTAAGACGGTTCTGAAGAGACAGACAGTTCTGCAGTGGTGAGAAGGTTCTGGAGAATAAGACGGTTCTGCAGTGGTAAGACGGTTTTGGAAAGCGAGGCAGTTCTGGAGAGTGAGACGGTTCTGGAAAGTGAGGCGGTTCTGGAGAGTGAGACAGTTCTGGGGAGTTCTGCAGTGGAGAGACGACGGTTCTGCAGTGGTGAGAATATTCTGGAGAGTGAGATGGTTCTGGAAAGTGAGGCGGTTCTACAGAGGTGAGTTCTGCAGTGGAGAGACAACGGTTCTTCAGTGGTGAGAATATACCGGAGAGTGAGACGGTTCAACAGTGGTGAGTTCTGCAGTGGAGAGACGGTTCTGGAGAGTGAGGCGGTTCTGGAGAGTGAGGCGGTTCTGCAGTGGAGAGATGGTTCTGGAGAGTGAGACGGTTCTGGAGAGTGAGACGGTTCGCAGTGGTGAGTTCTGCAGTGGAGAGACGGTTCTGGAGAGTGAGGCGGTTCTGGAGAGTGAGGCGGTTCTGCAGTGGAGAGACGGTTCTGGAGAGTGAGGCGGTTCTGGAGAGTGAGGCGGTTCTGCAGTGGAGAGATGGTTCTGGAGAGTGAGACGGTTCTGCAGTGGAGAGACGGTTCTGGAGAGTGAGACGGTTCTGGAGAGTGAGACGGTTCGCAGTGGTGAGTTCTGCAGTGGAGAGACGTTCTGGAGAGTGAGACGGTTCTGCAGTGGAGAGACGGTTCTGGAGAGTGAGACGGTTCTGCAGTGGAGAGACGGTTCTGGAGAGTGAGACGGTTCTGGAGAGTGAGACGGTTCTGGAGAGTGAGACGGTTCGCAGTGGTGAGTTCTGCAGTGGAGAGACGGTTCTGGAGAGTGAGACGGTTCTGGAGAGTGAGACGGTTCTGGAGAGTGAGACGGTTCTGCAGTGGAGAGATGGTTCTGGAGAGTGAGACGGTTCTGCAGTGGAGAGACGGTTCTGGAGAGTGAGACGGTTCTGGAGAGTGAGACGGTTCGCAGTGGTGAGTTCTGCAGTGGAGAGACGTTCTGGAGAGTGAGACGGTTCTGCAGTGGAGAGACGGTTCTGGAGAGTGAGACGGTTCTGCAGTGGAGAGACGGTTCTGGAGAGTGAGACGGTTCTGGAGAGTGAGACGGTTCTGGAGAGTGAGACGGTTCGCAGTGGTGAGTTCTGCAGTGGAGAGACGGTTCTGGAGAGTGAGACGGTTCTGGAGAGTGAGACGGTTCTGGAGAGTGAGACGGTTCTGCAGTGGAGAGACGGTTCTGGAGAGTGAGACGGTTCTGCAGTGGAGAGACGGTTCTGGAGAGTGAGACGGTTCTGGAGAGTGAGACGGTTCTGGAGAGTGAGACGGTTCTGCAGTGGAAAGACGGTTCTGGAGAGTGAGGCGGTTCTGCTGTGATGAGAAAGTTCTGGAGAGTGAAACGTTTCTACTGTGCTGCGATCTTGCTGGCCTCACGCACTCCGCTCAGATACGCTCCCGTCACCGTCTGAGGAAAGTGCCTGTTGGTCGCCTGCAAGAGCAGAGAAACTAATTAGCAATGGTGAAAATTAACAATCTGGTAAAAACTGTGAGGTCAGTAAGAGGTTTTAGGCAGGTTTTATGACTGCTCTTACAACAAATCTAGCATGGCAGTTTCTGACACTTGAAAGACATTAAAAGAAATATAAGAAAGAAGGGAACAAATGCTTTCAAAACATATAAATAAACAAACTGCATGGAGACAGACAGAAATTTACAGACAGACAGACAGAAATTTATACTCCTTCAGCGGATTACTGTGTGCGCTGAAGCAGAGCCTCAATGCCACGGCTCCGCCCAGTAAAACCATTCCATTTAATCTCGCAGCCACTTGACTTGGGCGTGGCAGGCCATCCCCGGAGCTGGATTTTGGGGACAATTGAGGTTCCTCGCCACTCACATTCACAAAGTACATGGATGCAGCACTCATCCTGAATTACCTCGACGACTGGCTTGTCTTACCCTAGTCAGAAGCAGAGGTTAAATCATACCAATCCGTGTTCCTCAGCCATCTGGAATGCCTCAGGATCAACCTGCCCAGCCAGAGGATTCCTTTCCTGAGGGCAGTTCTCGAGCACCCGAGCGCTCACACCATCCAGCAGCTCGCAATATTGTTCAGAGTAGAGGCCTTTTCCCCTCTCAGAACCTTTCAAGCCCCTTTACCACCAAAGCATTTGGAGCCGGAGCCGGAGCCGGTGCCTGCGCGCGAACCAGTTCTTTGTGTTTCGACAGCCAAAGAACCGGTTCTCGGCCGGGAAAACTGGTTCCAAAGCGGCACCATCTCTTTGCTGGACTAGAACCGTTCTTTTACCACGTCATGCTTACGTCGGGGGCCGGGGGCGGGTTTAGATGTGTTCTAAACATCTTTTCTGACCATAATAAAGGATCGCAAAACCAGGAGAAACATTTGCAGAAACACGATGGAGTCCGCCCTTGTAATTGTTATGCTTGAAATTGGCGCAAGCGTTTATATATTTTTTTATAGTAAACATTATAAGCAAAGGAGAAAACAGTCACAATATAGAACAAATAAATGGAAAGAAAAAAAGACACAAGACAGGAGTACATATCTAATCAGAAAAAATTACATATCAAACGAAAAGATTAAAAGACTTACATATTTCAATTGTTTTTAAAGCCTTCTTGGTACACGAGTTAGAGATGATCCCAAAGTAATGTTGTACTTGCAAGGGTTTCTAGCTAAGACGTATGGCGACGTACACAGTGACGTAACGACGTCGTTCCCTGGGCGCTCTAGTCACTGGAAAAACAAACAGAACGGGTTTGCAAGTTGAACAAACTCCGAACCAACTTTGAACCAGCACCAGTTCCGAACCAGTTCTTTTTTGGTGGAAAAGGGGTGTCAGAGGATGCTAGGGCTAATGCCTCCGCATCATCAGTCCTTCCGCTGGGATTCCTGCCCTCTGCAGGACTGGCCTAAACCCCAGGTCTCAACTCGCAACTGGCGATCAGATCACCTTCACGTCAAGGTGGTAGTAGGCCTTCTTTGGTCGTTTGTCGACCATGGGACCCCAGCCGAGAGCAGTCTGGAGTTAGCAGAAGGTCTCGAGGAAGAAGATGCTTCCAGCTCTGTGTGAGGGCGGACCGACTTCCAGCTCCTGGTCCAGCTCATGAGAACGCAGCATTTGAACTGCCTGGAAAAGATGAAGCTCTCACTGCCCAATATTCTTCACAAAGAACATGGATGCACTGTCCCACGAATGGCCCAGTCTTCCCCTTTACGCCTTTCTCCCGGTCGCTCTCCTGGGCTTCAGCTGCTCGCAGCCCCTTGGCCAATTCCCGGAGACCTTCGTCCCCAGGCGAACAGGGCAGTCTGAGCTGTGGGTCCTCCACGAATGGCCCCTCCACGGGAACTTACGGGCCTCCCAGCAGAGTCCTGAACACTATCCCTGAGGCTTGAGCTCTGTCCACGAGGTGCCTCTACGCCCTTAAGTGGTCTGTTTTCCCAGATTGGTGTTCAGTCTGGAACCAAGACTCTACTCGTGAGAAGTACCGCTGGGGCTTTCCTTCCTACAGGAGCTAATGGACACTGGTCATAGCAGAACACCACACTCCTGATCCCGGGTTAACCCGTCTCGTCCTCTTACCATACCCTCTCGGGACCCACGGGCCTGAAGGGCCTCCGAGCCGCTACAGGTGGCCCAGCTACTGCCACTTTCGTTTAAGACCGCACTCCTGCTAGCGCTAGCAAAATGACAATGACGTAAATCAATGAGGTTCAAATATGAATATATTCAAATAAAATGCAATCGACAGTCTGTCTTCACTGCATGGTCATACACACAGACACACACACACACACACAGACACACACACAGGAGTCTGACCTCGCCAGCGAAGAACAGTTTCCCCTGCACGTCCTCGGCCATGATGTCGTAGGCCTCGCCGCTGCCGCCCGTCTTCACGAAGCTGTAGGACATCTGAGCCCAGGCGTCTCTGCTCCAGTGGGTCACCAGGAACTTCACCGGCTCCGGAACCTCCTGCGACACAACATCAGAACAATCGCTGACCTTCAGGTACTTGTTAATATCAGAGTGAACAGAGTTGTGTCTTGATGAATGATGAAGTCTGTAGCGGATGTTGAGGCTCACCTGCTCCTGGAAGAGTTCTCTGAGGACACTCATACACAGATCCACCACCTGCGAGTCCTGAAGATCTCTGACCAGTGCAAGAGCCTCGCCCGTGATCACCGTCATGAGCACACACTCCTCGCCCTGCACACACGCAAGCATGCACACACACGCACGCACACAAGCATATGCACACACACACGCACACCTTGTTGTTAGAACAGGAGCCTGTCGTACCTGAGGGCACATGTCGTAAAACACACTGAACAAGCCTGTCTTCTCCACACACACACACACACACACAGTGCAGAAACCCGTGACGTACCTGTGGGCGCATGTCGTAGAACACACTGAACAAGCCTCTCTTCTCCACACTGGCTGGCACGTGGCCGAAATAATCCGCTCCCTGGACTTTACTGTCCCAGAAGCGTGTGGGAAACTGCAGGGCGACCTGAAACACAGAGAGCGTGAGTGTCCCGGGCGAGGCACGTCTCACACACTCACACACTCACCATCTCGATGGCTCCGGCTCCCAGACTGTGGATGCACACACTCACACACACACACTCACACACTCACCTTCTCGATGGCTCCGGCTCCCAGGCTGTGCATGCACACACTCACACACTCACACACACACACACACCTTCTCGATGGCTCCGGCTTCCAGGCTGTGCATGCACACACTCACACACTCACACACACACACACACCTTCTCGATGGCTCCGGCTCCCAGGCTGTGGATGGCTTTCAGCTTCCGCTCGGGCAGAGGAGGGCTGAAGCACACGGTGTTGTTCTGCAGCAGAGCCAGCGGCAGCGTCACCAAAACCTGCAGCGCAACACACCCAGCTAACATGAAGAACCGTGATATGTGTGTGTGTATTATGCTGGTGTGTGTGTGTGATGCAGGTGTGTGTGATGTGTTGGACCTTCTGTGCAGTCCAGTGCGATCCACAGAAGGACGTGACTTTCACTGCGTCTCCAGAATATTCCACATGCTGGACCTGCAAGCACATACGGTGAGTGGCTGAAGGTGAGGAGCAGTGTGTGTGTGTGTGTGTGTGTGTGTGTGTATAATAGCTGAAGTACCGCGGTATTGAGCCGGATGTCTAGTCCCTGAGCGAGATTGTGCAGGACAGGCGAGTATCCATCAATGAGCAGCGTGTGATCGCCGGAGAACTGAGCGAAACACTCATTATGATCCCACGAGCGCGCCGACACCTGCCACACACACACACACACACACACACACTGATGAACTCCAGCTTACCTGAATCTGAAGTAGAGCTCGAGTGACACACACACACACACACACAGTGAGTCACATTCAAACACACACTCTCTCTCACACACACACAGTCAGTAACACACAAACACACACACAGTCAGTCACACACTCTCTCTCTCTCACACACACACACACACAGTGAGTCACATTCAAACACACACTCTCTCTCACACACACACAGTCAGTAACACACAAACACACACACAGTCAGTCACACACTCTCTCTCTCTCTCTCACACACACACACACACACACACACACACACACACACACCTGGTCCAGGGTGCTCCCGCAGGCGTACTCCAGGTTGCTGAGATGGAAGTGCAGGACGTTCTCCTCCAGCTCAGAGAAGAGGAGGCCGGACTCCTGCAGGAACGCCTTGTACACTTCCTGAATCTTCTCTGCACATCCGAACACACACCACACACACACTCCGGCAGTTACACACAATCGTCCTGCATTATCATTAGTATTTCTGTTCTTAACAGCAGGAGGGATATAATGCACCTTCATGGCAAAAACAATGTGAATAACAAAACTTGTACAATTAACAAAAAGATTAATACAAAACAATTATTTAATAGATTCAGGTGATGTTTTTTTACATATGGCAGTTAAATGTGTATTACATTAGAATCTGCCGTCCAGAGGAACATGTGGATCAGCTGACCTGTGTCCTGACCTGACCCTGACCTGTGTCCTGACCTGACCCTGACCTGACCTGTGTCCTGAACCTGACCCTGACCTGTGTCCTGACCTGACCCTGACCTGTGTCCTGACCTGACCCTGACCTGTGTCCTGACCTGATCCTGACCTGTGTCCTGACCTGACCCTGACCTGTGTCCTGAACCTGACCTGTGTCCTGACCTGACCCTGACCTGTGTCCTGACCTGACCCTGACCTGACCTGTGTCCTGACCTGACCCTGACCTGACCTGTGTCCTGAACCTGACCCTGACCTGTGTCCTGACCTGACCCTGACCTGTGTCCTGACCTGACCCTGACCTGTGTCGTGACCTGATCCTGATCCTGACCTGTGTCCTGAACCTGACCCTGATCTGTGTCGTGACCTGATCCTGACCCTGACCTGTGTCCTGACCATGACCCTGACCCTTGTCCTGACCCTTGTCCTGACCTGACCCCGACCTGTGTCTTGACCTGACCCGTGTCCTGACCCTGACCCGTGTCCTGACCTGACCCTGAACTGACCCTGACCTGTGCCCTGACCCTGACCTGTGCCCTGACCCTGACCCGTGTCCTGACCTGACCCTGAACTGACCCTGACCTGTGCCCTGACCTGTGCCCTGACCCTGACCCGTGTCCTGACCTGACCCTGAACTGACCCTGACCTGTGCCCTGACCCTGACCTGTGTCCTGTCTTGTCCTAGTAAATCAGCTTCATGTCCGGATTCATTCAGTAAAAGCTAACCGCACGTGTAACAAAAAATGCTGTCGTGAACCTGACAGACAGATCACATGACTCTCACCCCCCAGTGGTGCATCCTGGGACTGGGGCTTGTTCTTCCTCCACTCGGACACGGCGTCCAGAACAGCGTTGAAGTGGAAGTCCATGCGCTTGTCCAGAGCCGGATCCGTGACGAGTCCCCCATCCTGGATCAGCTCACAGCGCGCACCCAACCTGTGCATCGGCAGCCCCAGCTGCACACAGAGAACACAGGTGTGTGTGTGAGTGTGTGTGTGTGTGTGTGTGTGTGTACATCCAACCTGTGCATCGGCAGCCCCAGCTGCACACAGAGAACACAGGTGTGTGTGTGTGAGAGAGTGTGTGTGTGCGTGAGTGTGTGTGTGTACATCCAACCTGTGCATCGGCAGCCCCAGCTGCACACAGAGAACACAGGTGTGTGTGTGTGTGTGAGTGTGTGTGTGCGTGAGTGTGTGTGTGTACATCCAACCTGTGCATCGGCAGCCCCAGCTGCACACAGAGAACACAGGTGTGTGTGTGAGTGTGTGTGTGTGTGTGTGTGTGTGTACATCCAACCTGTGCATCGGCAGCCCCAGCTGCACACAGAGAACACAGGTGTGTGTGTGTGAGAGAGTGTGTGTGTGCGTGAGTGTGTGTGTGTACATCCAACCTGTGCATCGGCAGCCCCAGCTGCACACAGAGAACACAGGTGTGTGTGTGAGTGTGTGTGTGTGTGTGTGTGTGTGTACATCCAACCTGTGCATCGGCAGCCCCAGCTGCACACAGAGAACACAGGTGTGTGTGTGTGAGAGAGTGTGTGTGTGCGTGAGTGTGTGTGTGTACATCCAACCTGTGCATCGGCAGCCCCAGCTGCACACAGAGAACACAGGTGTGTGTGTGTGTGTGAGTGTGTGTGTGCGTGAGTGTGTGTGTGTACATCCAACCTGTGCATCGGCAGCCCCAGCTGCACACAGAGAACACAGGTGTGTGTGTGTGAGAGAGTGTGTGTGTGTGTACATCCAACCTGTGCATCGGCAGCCCCAGCTGCACACAGAGAACACAGGTGTGTGTGTGTGTGTGAGTGTGTGTGTGTGTGTGTGTGTGTGTGTGAGTGTGTACATCCAACCTGTGCATCGGCAGCCCCAGCTGCACACAGGAAAGCACAGGTGTGTGTGTGAGAGAGAGAGTGTGTGTGTGTGTGTGTGAGTCACCTGCTCACACATCAGAGCGATAGGGTTGTTCACGCAGCCGTTCACGATCTGAGCTCCTCGTCCGACCGTCATTCCCAGCGACGCATCATCCCAAACTCTGCCTCCGATTCGCTCCCTGGCCTCCAGAACCACCACCTGACGACCAATCACAAAACAGAGGCAATAGTTTGAACATTTTACCCAGCAAACTGTGATCTGTACTGTATATATATGTGTGTGTGGACAGACGGAGCATCACAGCGACTGTAACGACGGCGATGTAGAGTTGGGTTAGCACTCCTCTGGGAGGCCTAATCAGGCCTAATTAAGCCAGTAAGTAGACAGGAAGTGAAGTGGAAGAGCGAGCGAGAGAGAGAGAGAGTTTACATGATCCCTTCCTGCTGTCATGGAAACCCACTCCGCAGCGCTCCCGCCGCAGGCTCTGAGCTGATGTTCGAATCCGTACCTCGCCAGCTGTGCGATCGCAGAGCGCTGGAGACTAACACACACACACACACACACACACACACACACACACACACACACACACACACACACTCCAGCACATCCAAACTCTTTCAGGCAGTTTAAGATCTGAAATGATTCTTCATGCTCCTCCCAGCCATCCTCTCACAGTCTTGGGTGTAAACACACACACACACACACACACACACACACACACACACACACACACACACACACACACCTCCCAACCACTCTCTCACAGTGAATATGGCCATGATGGGTCACTTCCTACATGGCTGTTTAAGAAATGAAAAGCTCCATCGATTAGGGTTAGAAGAGTGTGTGTGTGTGTGTGTGTGTGTGTGTGTGTCGTACCTGCATGCCGAAGTTCTGAAGCTGGCGAGCAGCAGCGAGACCCGCAGCACCGGCGCCAATGACCAGCACCTTCTGCTCAAACACACACACACACTTCATGTGAATCTCACTGAAGACGTTTCACGGGCTGTTCACTCAGAAGGGTTTGGCTGCGTTCATGCACTACACATGCAGTCCTGCCACCGTAATTAGTTATACTTACTCACTACTTGTTCCAAAAAGTAAATGAGTTAGTAACTGAATTACTCTACAATAAAAGTAACTTGTTACCAGGGAAACTAACACTATTTGGGTTACTGTTAAAAAAGTTACTTTATGTCAAAGAATCTGGATTTTTTTCAGCAGTTTTCAAAAAGTCAGTTAAAATGAGTTGAACAGACAACAATACACAACTCTATATTTACTGCACATCGACAGACTGCTGGGACAAGCAGAGAGTGTGTGTGTGTGTGTGTGTGTGTCAGCGGCTCACGTAGTGCTGGGACTCGGGCAGGAGGGGCCGCTTGACCTGCAGAACCCCCGTGTTGATCAGGCCCTTCCGGGTCATGAAGTCCAGAACTCGCTCCAGTTCCTGCACACAGCGGATCCGCACCAGCCCGCGCACGATCACATGAGGAGCGCATCTCTGCAGGGTCAGAACCTCCTGCAACACACACACACACACAACAGGACATCAACACACACACACACACACACACAACAGGACATCAACACACACAACAGAACCTCAACACACAGACGAGACCAGCTAACACATTAGCACTGACGTTCGTACCTTGCAGTCCCGGTTCCAGGCCGCCAGAACCAGGTTCCTCAGCGCCAGATACATGGTGGGATCCCTGGAGAATTCTGGGAACTCGTACAACTCGTCCAGCTCCATCATGTCGGGTCTCACACACAAGGCTTTCCCACACTCGTTCGGCTGATAGAAGGGCTGGAAATACGGTGAGAGTCCGGGAACTACAAACACACACACACACATTGTCTAATAAAAACAATCACAAAGTGTGTGTGTGTGTGTGTGTGTGTGTGTGTGTGTGAAGCTGCTGTAGAGATTTCTGACTCAAACTCACCGCCTTTACAGAGATGATGGAGTGCAATAAATAAACTCTTAAATGTTTGTTTTGGGTGTTTTCTAAAAGACGACGCTGCTGTTCCTGCCGTCATGAACTCTAAATCTGTTAAATGCTGACGAGTCTTTCAGAGAGGGGATTGTGAACACGTGGTTGTGTTTGTGAGAGTGATCAGACTCACTGTGAGGCGGCGCTGTCCGGCGGTGCTCCTGGCGCTGGTTCCCCGGGCCGGCAGACGGGCTCATGCCCACACAGTCCGGGTAATAAGCGCTGAGGAACGGGCTAGCGGGACTGTCCTTCAGCAGCGGCGGCAGGATGAGCATCGAGAGCCACCAGCTGTCCGTCACACCCGCCACACGCTGATCAACGACAGCATCATCAGCATCAGCATCATCATCATCATCAGCATCATCATCATCATCTCATCATCAGCATCATCATCATCATCATCATCATGTGGTGTTAAAGGGTCATGAAACCCCCCTCTTTCAGCTCAAGTCTAGCTCAAAATCTTTTTGAAAAATGCAGCTGAAATGGGCGTGGCTAGCTGAGAAGAAGGGCGGGAGTGGGTGTGGTATGACCATCACTGTCACTCTCACATGCATTTCCACTGTCACTAAAAAGCAATGGTAAAACGTGAGGAAATGCTCGATTTTTATATAGCTGGCAAAGTTAAAGTCTTATGAAGTACACTGACACTTTATTATCGTCCTTTCAAAAGTAACTGAATGTCCAACTACAAATATTAGCCTACAGTAATCGTAATTCTAATTAAAACATATTAATGTAGGCTACATGTATATTTATAATGTCATTATAAAATATATAGTGGTTTATATAGACACTATAAATACATTTCAGAAAAAAATTGTTAATTTTCCGCTTAAAAAAATCAGTAAAAGAAAGAGCATAGTCTACGCGCCCTCTGAACCCTTATAATAAATGACTTCTCATTTTACACACACACACACACACACACACACACACACCTCTGAAGGGATAGAAAGTCCTCGGGATACCGCATCACTCGCAAGACGCAACTTGGATTAGTCGAAGTCCATCATTCTCCACTTGTCGCAGCTCTCTCGCGAAAACGTTTGCGGCGGCACACACTAGTTTGGGTCAGGTTTAGACGTGTCCGTGTTTGATGGCAAACCAACCGTCCAGAGCCAGAGTCGAGCCCTGGCAGCATCAGGAACTTATTCAACGCACTCGGACTTTGCACCATAAAACAAATAGTTTGCGTCCCATGATTGCCTCTCTCATCTAACGTTACTACGCGATATCACAGTTTGTCACGTCTGTCGTTGGAAAGATCCACGTGCTGTCATGAATAATTAAGAGGCCGTGTCTTCTCATAGGACAACACCGATGAGTCATCAACGCACTGTGCAGGGCACTGCCACGTCACCCACTACAATGAAGATTTTAAACCCGGAAGACGAAAAAAACTCAAATTTAACCATTTTAACCTTATTATTAAATCTAACAGATGCTAACATTGTCTTCAATGGTGTTCAACACACATTCCTCTGTTATAATCTCAGAAAATTTGGTTTGGGGTTTCATGACCCTTTAATCAGTCTGAACACTGATGGGTCTGTTTGGTCACTGAATGGCCAGAGTAAAATCACTGAAGGATCTTTACCACGTCCTCCGGCTGAGAACACGCATCACTTCCTTCGCTCTGCAAAACAAAAGCACAGAGACGTGAGGACAGGCACACACTCCAACACACACACCAGCACACACACTCCAACACACACCCCAGCACACACACCCCAGCACACACACACACCCCAGCGCACACACTCCAACACACACCCCAACACACACACAATCACACACACCATCACACACACACCATCACACACACACTATCACACACCCCAGCACACACCCCAGCACACACACCCCAGCGCACACACACACCCCAGCGCACACACACACCCCAGCACACACACACCCCAGCACACACACACCCCAGCACACACACACCCCAGTGGACGATGTGTTCTCACCTTCACGCTGTTGTTCTTCATCCCGCAGCGATACGATGATGCTAGAGCAGCCGTCAGAGCCGACTCTTTACTCAGCTGACGCCACCTGCCACAGTCTGCTTTACTGCACTGGACCTGACACACACACACACACACACACACACACACACACACGATTATCAGTCTACGTTACACAGAGCTGGTCTAGGTTACACAGTTACTCACCCAGTATGGCAGCTGCTGGTCGGCCATGAAGGCTTTGAGGCTCGGTTCGCTCTTCCCATTGCTGGTCCAAACCCTCTTCCAGGAGGAGAACGTCTCGTAGCCGTCTTTATGACTGCAGGAGAACAGAGGAGGATCAGGTGTGACCCGAGCACCTCAACATTACCCAGCAGCACTCACCTTCTGTAGTAATGATCGAAGCACTCGTTACAGAAGTGCTCGCCGCACGACAGGTGATACCAGCGAGACGTGTATCCGTTTCTGGCACACCTGATGAAAGCAGACGTTAAACACACTGAGCTCTCAGTCCTCATCACATCCCAGAGAACAGGTGATCTGAGTAATGACCCTCTGTAGAGGCACAGCCGATGAAGGTTCGGCACTATCAGTACTGTATCCTTCATCAGTGTGTTCATCACGTTTACTGTAATCACACACACCTGTCAGACGCGCTGGCGAAACACACAGGGTACGTCGCTGGACATCCGGATTTCTCACACTTCCTGAACTTCTTCTCCGACTGATCGTCATCTTCCCCCGTCTCGGCGGCTTTCCTTCTCGTCTGAAACACACAAACATACAGAAACACTCCTGCAGGTGCTGCTGTGCTCCTCTGATGTCTCGAACCCTCACCTGTGCTGCAGGTGTGTTCCCTCGGCCCCGCCCACCAGAGTCAGCCCCGCCCACGCCTGCTGAGCGCTTCCTGCCACGACTCCGTCCCACTGAACACACATCAACACATCACTACTACACACACACTGTACAGACACACACAGTCTTATTCACTCACTCACACACTGTACAAACACACTCAGTGTCATTCATTCACACACACACACACACACACACACCGTAGAGACACACTGTAGAGACTCACACATGATACTCTCAGTCACATTCACTCATTGAAACTGTACACACACACACACGCGCGCGTATCTCATTCATTCATTCATTCATTCATACACTCATACATACACACACACACATTCACAATGCGCATGAACATGAATAAATGACTCTCACCTGAGTCCGCTAGCATTGATAATGACGTTTCTGTTAAACCACTGGATATTTGACTCTTTGTTCTTTATCTAACGTTAGAGTAATATTTGACCCTTTGTTCTTCAACGAAACACATTAAAATCAGCATCGTTTATTTTGCCTCATCTGCAGGAAACACACTGTCTATGACGTCACTTCCTCTGCTGCGCTTAACAACATAGGTCAAAATAAAAGCCCCCTCTCTGTACTGTCTGTTCTCGCAGTTGTTTGTCATTATAGTGTGGAGGCATGGAAGTAGTCGCGTTTCTTTAAAAATGTTTGCTCAGTTTATAGTGTGAATTAAGAAACAGATAGGTGAGCTTCTGCTTTGCGTTTGAAGGGGAGGTTTGTCTCGTGCGGCGCTCCGTAGCTGCACGCGTTACTATGACGACCGCAACGCGTCGTGATCCGCCTATGAACACCAGCCGATATAAACACCAGCCGCTGCTGTTACTGTTCGTGAAGGGTTCTGGGCATGAGACTCGAGCAGTGACTCGTGCAGTGGGTCAGACATGCTGTCCAGCGCGCCGCCCGCGAGGAGCTTCCTTCAGAAACGAGTTGTGCCCGAGAGAAAGTCTGAGGTGAGTCTCTGTCCAAACTCTGTAGTGACTCAGTCCAATGAGTCTCTGTCTATGATTCGGTTCGGTGAGACGCTGTCCGAACTCTGGGTCAGTGACTCGGTTCGGTAAGTTTTCGTCCAAACTTTGTCAGTGTCACAAAAAAGTGACTCGGTTCGGTGAATCTCTGTCAATGATTCGGTTCGCGAAATATTTGCCCGAACTCAGTGTCAGTGACTCGGTTCGGTGAGTCGCTATCCGAATAATGTCAGTGACACTGCATTGAATGCACTGCATTCTTGTTTTTATTACCCTGGCAACTTATTTGTGTCTGTGTATTTTGTTGTAATTTTTTTCTTTTATATATGTTTGTTTGTATTGCTTTAATGTTTAATAAAAAAAAATAAAATAAATAAATAAATAATGTCAGTGACTTAAAAAAAACGTAAAAAAAAAAAATACCCTCATCGGTTTTGAGAGTCTCTGTCAGTGAATCGGTTCTGTGAGTCTTTGTCCGAACTCTGTAACGATGACTCGGTTCAGTGAGTCTCTGCCAGAAATCCTGTGTCAATGACTCGGTTTGGAGAGTTTCTGTCCGAACTCTGTGTGAGTGTTGATTCAGACTGACTGCAGTGTTTTTCAGGCTGTGGGACTCGCGGATCTCTCGAGAGTCATTCAGCTGCTGCAGGATCCGCTCTCAGTAAGACTCGGTTTGCTTGAATTATGCTTGAATTATTATGGGCTCGTTTTCCAGTTTCTCTCTTTTTTTCAGTCGTCATTAAAAGAAAGACAGATTTTCATCTTGAGGAAGGTGGTAAAAAGATGCCAGCGTGGATTTGTATCCTAATGTATTATTCCTTAGCCAAAAAAGCCATTTTAAAGCTGAAATGTGTAAATGTGATTTTATCTTTTCTGTATGTGTGAATGAGAATGAGTCTGTCCGGCGACGCTTTTATACAGTAGGCTACAGACTGGAAAACAGGAAGATATCAGAATCAAAGTGTAATCTTCATCAAATACTGAATGAGACAAACTTAGATTCTGCTGTTAAGCAGCTCTACAGAAGATGGTGTCATTATTCAGATCAACTCAGCACAAAATGATTTATAGCATGTTTATGCCTGATTTTTATTTATTATTGTAACAATCACCAAATAAGAATATGCTCCCAAGCCGTCTCTAATTGGCTGGCGTTGGAAGCACGTCACCTGTATTATGTAGTAAATAGTGTGAGTAATTATTTCTTGTGCCGTCAGCGTCCTCTTAAGAGCCGAAGTCTCTGAGGTCTCGCTTCGGCCTCTAGAATCAGCAGTTTCCAGCTGTAATTATAACCCGACGGGTTTCCATGAGGTGATGCTCTCTGTGGAATAATGTGCTCTTATTATATTGTGATGCTGATGACGTGAAAACACTTTCCTTAAAATGTCAAGCTTTTGAGGGATCTCGCTGACATATGTAAGATTCTGAACCTCTGTGCGGAAAGAGTGATGGATCACCCGGAATATGCCAAAATCCTCTGTGATTTACTTCAGATCTGCGGGTGAGATTTCCAGCCAAAGTCTTTAGGCCATTGTGAACTGAAGTCTTTATGAACTAACCAATGATTGTCTTCAAGTCTTCCTTTCCTGAAGGAGAGAGCGTCGGATGAGATGAAGTTCGCCGCTGTGGCCGCAGACTGTGTGTCTCAGATGGGTGAGTTCAACTCTCATTCACCACAGAATTACGAGACCAGACACATTAGATTTCACATTAAGTAAAGAAAAATCTGTTATGCTAATTTCATTGTGACATTAAGTTCAGGACAACATTCCTCTCAAATTCTCATTACGATAATGCAAATCATTATGTATTTTTTTTTTTTTAAATGTTTAAAAGATTTTTTATATAGCTATATATATAACACTCTGTTTGGGTAACCCTGAATCGGTTCTGCAGGAACTATGGAGTGCCGCAGGGATCGGCGTTAGGCCCTCTATTATTCTCAATATATATGCTGACGCTTGGTAATATTATAAGGAAACATGGAGTTAGTTTTCATTGTTATGCTGATGACACTCAAATATATACAGACATGCCTGCATCGTCGTCGAATCTCACACCGCTCTTAAAGAAGTGGTCCTCGATAATAGAGAAAACACACTTAAACGAAATCATTCTAATATGATGATTTAAGAAACATTTCTGATTATTATCAGTGTGGAAAACCATTGTGCTTATTGTTCAGATTTTGTGGAAACCGAAGTCTTAATTTTTCCATACTTTTGATCGGTAACTGTATGACGGTACTGAGAATCACAGTATATTAATAAAAGCACAAAAATGTACTGAATGTTACAATGCTAATATAGACTTTGATTTCTTTGTTCAATTTTAACACATAAATTGAACAAAGCAAATTCAACACATAAATTGAACAAATTGATTTAACACATAAATCAACACATAAATTTCTCATTTATGTGTTGATATGTTACCCATCTTTGGGTAAATCCAGTCTATTGATGGATCTATGACAGATTGAGTGATAATGGCGTGTGACGGCAGGTTATCTGATGAGGATCCCGTTACCGGAGGTCAGACAGCAGATCTGCGCCTCTGTTATATCCCTCTACAGCCACGACACACACACACACAGCTCTGACGGTGGGTGGCCTGAATCAACTCAAGTATGGAAACGTTCAGGTTTAGGGGCGGTGTTTAAGGTGTGTGTGTGTGTGTGTCAGGTGTCTATCCCACGCATGTGGCCTACCGAGGGCTGATGGTGGAGCGCAGTGGTCTGGCCGAGACCCTCGTCATGTCACTGGCCCTGATGGAGAACCAGCTGTCAATCAAACTGCGTCTCCTTCAGGCCCTGCAGATCCTGTCCAGGACATCAAGTGAACACACACACACACACATACACACACACACACACACACACACCAGAGACCTGTAGATCTGAAACCTGAATGAAACACGTGCTGGTGTGTGTGTGTGTGTGTGTTCTCAGAGGAGAACTGTAGAGTAATGCTGAGAGCTCGGGCTGCGCAGAAGATCTGCTTCCACATGAGCGAGTGCGACCCAACCGGACCGGTTCTGTTCCGCTGCTCGGAGATCCTGTGGAACCTTCTGGAGAACGGCTCTCGGGAAGAGCTGACGGCCCAGCTCAGTGACACCGACTGCATCGCGTGAGTCAATATCACATGATCTAATAATAATAATAAAAGGGCGATTAATGTTCATCAACCTAACAGCACAAATACACATGAAACTAAATACATGTAATACAATAATTTACAACCAGCATCAATTCAAAGTGTGAGTTATTTGGCTTTACAGTAATAGGGATTTCATGGTGTGCTGTAAAAATATAATCATCATGAAAATCCCACTTTTTCCAATGTTTGTCCCTTTGGGTTTGATTTTGGGTTGAGTATGAGCTGAGCATGAACATTCTCTGGGCAGGTCAAGGTCAGAAATGAAAGGGATAGTTCCCCCAAAAATGCAAATTACCTCATGATTTACTCTCCCTCAAGTCATTCTAGGTGTATATGACATTCTCATTCATTCATCAGAATTATAGGTTTAGGGTTAAAAAAATATCCTGGCTCTTTCCAGCTTTATAATTGCAGTGAATGGCTGTTTCTGTTTTGAAGTCCATAAAGTGCATCCATCCATCATGAAAGTGCATCTATCCATCATAAAAGTGCATCTATCAATCATAAAAGTGCATCCATCCATCATAAAAGTGCATCTATTCATCATAAAAGTGCATCCATCCATCATAAAAGTGCATCTATTCATCATAAAAGTGCATCCATCCATCATAAAAGTGCATCTATTCATCATGAAAGTGCATCCATCCATCATAAAAGTGCATCCATCCATCATAAAAGTGCATCCATCCATCATAAAAGTGCATCTAGTCTATTGATCCATCATAAAAGTGCATCCATCTTTCATAAAAGTGCATCCATCCATCATGCAAGTGTATCCATTCATCATAAAAGTGCATCTATCCATCATAAAAGTGCATCTGTCCATCATAAAAGTGCATCCATTTTTTCATAAAAGTATGTGTAAGTGGACGGATGCACTTTTATGATGGATGGATGCACTTTATGGACATTCATTCTAAAGTTATGGAAGAGCCATTATAAAGTTTGGAAGAGCCAGGACATTTTAAAAATAACTCTGATTGTATTCGTCTGAGAGAGGAATGCCATATACAGCTAGTATGACTTGATGGTGAGTAAATTATGGGCTAATTAAAATTTGAACTATCCCTTTAATGAGCACATGAGAATCTGAACGCTGCCTCTAAACGATCCTGTGTTTTCTGTTCTGCATGGCAGATCTTTGAAGGAAGCATTTCTCCATCAGCTTCTCAACGGTTTCCGGCATTATGATCGTCAGCTGAGGAACGACCTGCTAGTGTTGCTGTCTCTTATCGCATCGAACCCAAGCGCACCTCTGATCGTGAGTCCATCGTCCTCGTAAACTCCACAAGTCTCTCGCTCTTCTCCACAAGTCTCTCGCTCTTCTTCACAAATTCTCTGTTTGTTTGTTTCAGGAGAGCGGGTTTGTCAAGCATCTCACGCTGTTAGTCACCTTCCCTGAGCGTAAGTATTGATGTTGTTCATTAGCATTTGTTCATCTCTGTGACCTTGAATGAAGATCTGTGATTGTGTTTCTCAGTGAAGAGTCACAATCCTCTGGTGCGAAACCTCAAGCTGTCCTTCAACCACGAGGACTTTGAGATGAAGAAGCTCTTGTTGAATGTGATCGTCGTCCTGTCGAGAGATCTGACTGCCCTGCAGGTGACACACACACACACACACACAGTCAATCACACACACACACACAACAGCTCTTGAAACTGACTGTGTGTGTGTGGTGATCAGCTGTTTAGGGAGGGCCGGGTGATGCTAAGCCTGATGTGTGTGTGTGTGTGTGTGTGTGTGGTGATCAGCTGTTTAGGGAGGGCCGGGTGATGCTGGGCCTGATGCTCCTGATTAAGCCCCGAGCCCCAGAGCCCCGGAGCAGGTGCAGTTGGACCCCCGGCCAGCAGGAGGAGCTACAGCTGCAGGCGTTGGCGTGTCTGATCTCACTGGCTCCGCTGATGCTGGACGACTACATGACATGTCAGGGGAACACACTCCTGCTGCTGTTGCTGGACTGGTGTCTTCAAGAAGGTGCCGCACCGTCACTGCACAGCACACTATAAGCTATACTCTATATCCACATTAGGGGTCCTTTATGCCCTTTTACAAAGTCTTGATTTTGTTTTATGATGTTCTGGAATATGCTTTAATATTTGAACACATTATTTTTCACATATTTGACATCATTACAGCGCCTCTCTCCCCATCTGGCTGGAACGTGCTGTGTAGTTCCTGTTGCGATGATTATAAATACTCTGATTCAGTGCAGATACTGGAAAGATGTACTTTGTGCTGATTGGTCTCTTCATGGTTCTGTGGTCAGACTCCTTCAGTGGGCAGGGCCACAGTTTCCATGGCAGCGGTGGGCGGGGCGGGAAGAAGGCCCAGATGAGGTACTGTGTCCGAGTGCTCAGATCCGTGGTTTCCCTGGAGCTTGAGGCGCTCCGGCAGGATCTGTGCGATCAGGGGGCGATCGGGCAGCTTCTGGGTGAGTGAGTGTGTGTGTGAGAGAGAGAGATAGAGTGTGTGTGTGACGCATCACAGCTCTCACTGCTGAAATACTGAAGACTAACTCTGTGTGTGTGTGTGTTAGGGGTGCTGCGCTGGTTCATAGGGAGACCGGAGGCCGAGGATGCCGTGTCTCTGGAGATTCAGATCGACTCCCAGTTCGTTCTGTCTGTCCTCTGCGAGGGAGACATCCACAGAAAGGTGAGACACATCATACAGATGATTCGATCAAGAACAGTTAACCAGCACTGGTTAAACGAGTATACCTGTGTGTTCAGGAGTTGTTCGGCAGTGACGGTGTGGAGATGCTGATTCAGTATTTGAGTTTGGACGCTGCTCTGATCTTCAGCGGTTTGGGTCATAATAAACTGCTGCTGTCCACCGTCGACTGTGTTTGGTGAGAGACACGTGGTCCGTTTCTCTGTGGGAAACTCGCTGTGAATGTGAGATGAAGGTTTTCCACATACAGTGCAACCGGAAATTATTCATAGCGCCAGTATTTCCACATTTTGTCATGTTACAGAATTATTCCAAAATAGATTAAATTAAATACTTTCCTTAAAATTCTACAAACAATACCCTGACAGACACGTTCTCTTTCACCTTTTAATTTACAGTATGAAAAAGAAACTGCCATGTTATTCTTCCTAAAGATCTCCTTTTTTAGTCTTCATGATTATGGAACAAAATAAAGGCGAGTGATAAGACTATAAAACCTAATAGTGTTCCAATAATAAAAACAGCCCTGACTCCTAAGCTTGATCAAGCTTTATTCTATGCAAAATAAATCATCACATTACTGTAATTATATTATTATTGATAATATTATGGCTATTATTAGTAGTATTGCTTTATCTAATAAAGAGATTTACATTGCCACTAGTTAGTTAGCTCCAGCTGGAGAACACTCGAATCTCACCGGCTCCTCTTGTGCCGGGGGTGTTTTAAGTGCTCCAACATGCATGTTGTGCTCCCGTGAAAAGCAAGTTCCGCCTTGCATGTATTGCACATGACAGCATTGTTGGTTTTAAGTTTTGTGAAACTTTCCAATTCCCAAACCTTGCTAGTTCAGATTTGTTTGCACTCGGCCATAATTCACGCTGTTTTTTTCTTTTACCGTAATAGCATTTGTAAAGGGCTGCATTACACTCTAGCGCCACTGCGCCATAGCGGTTAAATCGCGATATTGCACGCCCTTACATTAGGTCAAGTGAGATAAAACGACTACTCGACCGACAACAACGATATTTGTCGACAATTTCGTTTAGTCGACAATGTCGACTAAACGTTTCAGCCCTACTGATAATTTGCCTGTATCAGCATTTAAGCGAATATCGTTTATTACAGAGCTGGGCCCGCAGGCTTTGGTGGTTGTGGGGCTGGAGAGTATTTTAGAGGCCTGTAAATTATGATCAGTAAAATACATGGAGCACCTTTTAACACTATACCTAGATATTTGAAAGACTATGAAAGTAAGCAAATATCATTTGGGAATTACCAGACATCTTTTAAAAGAGCATCTTTTTAAGCCTCCGCCTCTCTTACCCACTCTGCAGACACTCATAAAAGCTTTTGAAGGCCTTTTGATTTTCTATCATGTAATTGAACAGCAATAGAGAAATATTCAGGCACACTGGGTTCCCGCTTCTTTTGTTACTTTTATCATAGCGGGGACCCGACACATATCACTGACCGCTGGTATCAGTTGATTTTGGCTCACAGGTGGAGGACGAGGGTGAGCTGGGCCCGCAGGCTTTGGTGGTTGTTGGGCCTGCCGTTTTTTGGTTGACATCTGGGGTCTTGCAGCAAAAGATATCTCTTTTCCACCAATGATAACCAGGTGCTGGTTCTGGGCTGGTGCTTATGCCATTTCGGTGCTGGTTCTATTCACCTATTATCTAAGAACCAGCTCGATTTTCCACAGACGTGAAAACTTTCCGGATGTACTGTTAATGCAGGGAAAATCTCCTCGCATTTACTTCATGACAAATATGATTTCTTCTCTTCTGTGCAGGTCATGTGTTGTGGGCTGTTTCGGGACAGAGGACATGTTTGTGGGGGGAGGTGGAGTTGATCTGCTCCTTCAGCGGCTGCAGGTGCAAACATTCAGCATGAGTGTGTGAACGAGGCGTGTGTTCTTGTTCGACTGGCGCGTGTGTTTGACTGGTTTGTGTTTTGAATGTGCAGCGGAGCCCCAGACACATGCTGATTCCGCTCATCGGGACTCTGCTGGAGCTGTGTGAGAGTCCACGGGCCGTCACGCGTGTGCAGTGCTGGCGTGGCGAGAGAGATGTCACTGCGCCGCAGCTCCTGTTGCAGATCTGGAGGAGCGAGGAGGAGGAGATGGGCATAACACGAGACCAGCATGGGGTGATTGCAGGTGCGGACACGTCAGTCAATCAGTCAGTCAGTGTGTTCATTTACACCGATCCAGTGTGTTCGTTTACATCTAGCCTATCCAGTGATTTCACTTACACCGATCCAGTGATTTCTCTTACACCGGTCTAGTGTGTTCGCTTACACCGATCCAGTGATTTCGCTTACACCGATCCAGTGTGTTCAGTGTGACTGCCGCCACACATAATAAAACACAAATGTAAATAAATTTGTCGAGGCCTGGCCTCTCTCGTCCTTCTCTATTGCCGCTCCTTCTTTTATGCTTCCGCTCCTCCGTGAGAGATGGGACTGGTGCGTCGCGCAGGTGAAGCTCATCAGCAATCACAGCACCGGCCTTGTCCTGCTCGGCACACTGTCTCTCTCTCTCTCTCTCTCAGACGTGAAGCGGCCGGTTGTTTCTCAGCAGAAGGATGAACCGTCATTAACATCATCTTCACGTGACGTCAGTCCTGCTGTCAGGGATGTGTGGGAGAACCTGCGTGCGAACATCTACTGCATCTTCTGGAAACTGGGTATGAGGGAGGATTGTTTTATTTTCAGTAGTGTGACCGTAGCGAAAACAGCTTACATTCTCAAGTAAAAATTAACTTTTAATATCAGCAACTACATACCATGTCAGAATGCTTGTAAGGACACAGTGTTTTAGACCTGAGCAAACAGATATTAATCAAACACACTCCTAAACTCTCCTCATTTTACAGTCCAGTCCAGTCAAGTTGTGTAAATTGCTGAATGTAGTCATAGCTTTGAAAAGATGATCTTCAGTGCAGTTTATGTTGATTAAACACAGTAGTTTGACTGTAACGTTAGTTACGGCTTGAAATTATAGTCTGGTTTTATCAACGTTGATCTGCAGGATTTGAGCAGCCGTCGGGTTTGAGCGCCGAAGACCTCGTCACACTCAGCATCATCCGCAGATACCTGGACTTCAAGGTAAGTCTTGATGACCCGTCAGCCTCGTCAACATTAATGAGTGACATCACTGCCAACGCTCCTGCTTCACAGGTGGGTGAGGTTTTACACGAGGTCTGGACTGAGCTGTTGGCCGAGGGAGCGACGCCCGTCTCGTCTGATGAAGAAGCCCTGAAGAGCCTTCGACAGGTCAGCGATGACACGGTGAAGAGCGTGCGCTCTCTGCAGCAAAGCATTCTGGGCCGTCAGCAGCAGGAGGAGCTGCAGGAGGAGAAGCTGCTGTATGAAGAGGTAAAACTGAGCATCACATGCATTTCCTCGTCTGGCGAAGCAGTTGTGTGGATTTGATGAGTACCTGAGAAACTCTTTTCCAGATCGGCTTCACTCATAAGCAGAGAGAGGTCGCGGCAGAAGCCTGGAGGAGTTACGTGGCCAGAACCTCAAACTACAGCGTCCTGAAGGTCTGAGATCCTCCTCCTCATCACACAGACTGGCATGTTCCCGAGTCTCTGTGTTAACTTGTGTGTGTGTGTGTGTCAGGAGTTCAAGCGTCTGCGGGAGGAATGGAGCACCAGCGGCCCCGACGCTCCATCAGAACCGGCCCTCGAGGGACCCGAGACACAACACACCCTCTCAGATCAATAAACCCAGTCCCATACAGAGAGTTCAGAGCAACCTGAAGTCATTTCACAACACGTATACATTTTATGCTTTTCAGAGACATTGATATTTCTCATGTCCCACAGTCTTTACTCCTACAGCATATGTGCACATGCACAGTTTATTCTGGGCGTTTGAGCTCTGAGAACGCATGTAAATGGCACCATAATGATGGATGAAGAGAAAGCAAGTGTTTCTGGCTTGCTAACCCGAGCACATGTCTACACTGCTAACGGCGTGTGTGGGCTGAGCTGCTGTGTGCATGCAAACGCAGACAAAGTTTCAGAGGATTTCCAGGGTCAACGTGACATCATGACTTTTGCGTCAACGTACACGCCGCTTTCAATTCAAGCTGTCCGCATGTATGTACACACCGTCAAATGTCCGAGCGAAACGAAGCAAAATGTACATCTGGGGAGCGATGTTTTTTTTCCTAGGATGGTAGGGGAAGACTCATAACTGCTATTAACCCCAGTGACGGGTAGGTTTAGGGACGGGCTTGGGGTAGGTCATATATTTATACAGTAATGTAACGTCAACGGCGTTCATAAACACTCTGAAAAACGAATATGCGTGTTGATAGCACTTCAAAAATGCAAAAACGAATTGGCGTGTCATACATACGCCATTTCATGAGATCAGTCTGCCAGGGTAAACTTCAGATCAAGGTCTAGATCACAACATCATCGGACCATCGCTGAGGTCGAGCATCATTCACTCGTGACCTCAAGCACACTAGAAGCCAAACATCACCCATGCTGAATGTCATCGATGATCATTGTGAAAGCGAACATAGTGACTAATAAAATAACACTGCAGAATCAGAACAAAACAGTGTGTTTATTGACTGTTCAGTCATCTTTAAATCAAGTCTCATTTATTTATATTGCGCTTTTTACAATACAGAGTGTTTCAAAGAGAGAACAGGAAAATAATGCAGCCGTTTGTTTTCAGAAGAAAATAGCAGATCTTTTCAAAGCACAGTCACAGTCATAAACAGGAAAATAACAGAATCAATGATTATAAAACTTGAGACAAACATCAAATATGAGACCAGTTTGCGTTACAGACACCACTATGCTACTCGCCGCTACACGAAACCATGAAACACGTCTTTTTTCTACCTCCCGGTTGCGTGCGCAAGTTTTGGTTTAATTAAGGCTGAGAATTGGTACCAAGAAAAAAACCTATTCTGTCTCCTTTCAGGGCCAGTTGTGGGTCATTAAATGGACGAGGGTCTGGTTAAAAGATGGTGTTGGCCTGGGCTGGTGTTGACATATGGAGCATATGCACTTAATCTAGACGTTAGCAAATCTGTACTATAAGGACACAGTATAGAAATCCCACTTAACTGATGTCTCAAGAGTGGTTTAATAACAATAGCACATAAAATACCTTGTCGTTTACCTCTGCCAGTTAAAAATGGTCTTAAAAGGGTGCCATTTACTTTTAATATACTATATACATCTGTGTACAGCAGCTTAACATAAGAAATAAATGATGAAACAAAACCAAAGGCATTGAGACATTTAAAAGGAAAGCCATGATCAACTCGATCAAAGGCTTTCTCTTGGTCCAAATAAACCAAACCTACATCGAGTTATCCACGTACCAAACCAAGGGGGACTACTAGGCGGACATTAATATCCGTAGTATGGTCTCGAAGAGCGACCAATGGAAGATCTACTAGATAATTACAACTTGGATTTTCTTGGCGTCTCAGAAACCTGCTTGAGTAAATACTCTCCAGAGGCAGCTGTTAATGTTTCTGGATATAATGTTTTCAGAAAAGACAGAGATAAAGGACGAGGGGGAGGCATGTTAATCTATGTGAAAGACACAATAAAATGTAATCTGATTGAATCGTCGCCTGTATTAGATATTGAATGCCTGGGACTAAATGTTTGGCTATCCCCTGAAATGTCTTTATTTTAATTTGCTTATCGTCCTCCTTCATCTACCATTGGATTTTATGATAATTTACAAACTGTTAAAACAATGTCCAGAAAGATAGGAGCTAATTCTAATGGGGGATTTTAATATAAACTGGGAAAATAACCTGAACCTGGACCGGAAAAAACTTAAAGTCATAACAGACAAATTCCATCTCACTCAGTTAGTTCTTGGTCCTACTCGCATCACTCGCTCCTCTCAGACGCAAATTGACTTAATGTTTACAAACAGACCGGAAAGGATAACAAAAACATACAATTTATTAACAGGATTATCTGACCATAATATAACACTACTGGGAAGGAAACTCACTAAAAAACGTTTTAAAGACACAACCACAGTGAAAAAACAACATCTGAGTATACCGAAAAAAGATATGGAGAAATTCAGATCTGTCTTAAACGATATCGACTGGACTGATATTCTTGCTGTTGAAGATATAGAAAACAGCTGCTATCTGTTTGACAATGGTTTGTATGACAAACCAGAGTTTAGGATTGAGGAAATTAGTGAACTTGAGGCAGAGAATAAAATATTCATTAAGGAACTCAAAAGCTAAAGATGCCTTTGGTCTTGATTCTGTATTTCTTAAAACTCATAAACAGTCTTT
The DNA here is from genome assembly GCF_988280905.1 of Pimephales promelas. Lineage (NCBI taxonomy): Eukaryota > Metazoa > Chordata > Actinopteri > Cypriniformes > Leuciscidae > Pimephales > Pimephales promelas. The sequence goes on from NC_142786.1 coordinate 140,910, forward strand.
AATTAAACCTCTTACACACTTAATCAATTAATCAATTAAACAAGGTATTTTCCCTAGTTCCTGGAAAACAGCCGTGGTGACCCCCATTTTCAAAGCCGGTGACAAAACGCTGGTGGAGAACTACAGGCCTATTAGTATATTACCGTAATATCCAAGGTGGCAGAGAAATGGGTAGCGAAACAGCTGACTATACATCTCAATAAAGGTCTTTCACCACTGCACCCAATGCAGTCTGGCTTTCGATGTAATCACTCTACAGAAACAGCCGACTGCTTCCTTATCGAGAATATTAAAATTAACCTAGACAAAGGAGGCGTGGTGGGTGCAATATTTTTAGACTTAAAAAGCTTTCGACACCGTCAATCATGACGTTCTTTTGTCAAAATGAGCTTATTTTAATTTTTGTGAGAATGCAATCAAATGGATGAAATCATACTTGACTGACAGAAAACAAAGCACACGCATTAACAATACTCAATCCACATATTCAAACTGTAAAATAGGTGTCCCTCAAGGATCTATACTGGGCCCTCTTCTGTTCAGTCTTTATATAAACGACCTGCCCACTGTTTGTCCATCTGTACATTTACAAATGCATGCAGATGACACAGTCCTCTATGCTAAAAATAAACAACAAGCTGCACACCATGAGTAATGTACCCATGTGGCTAATTAATTCATGCTTACACTTGAACATAAGTAAAACAGTCTGCATGTACTTTACAAAACAAACAACTGTCACTCACTTATGACCGCATGACAATTTGTATTGTCAAGGAAAGTATTTATCTGCTGTAATGAATGAGTAAAGTTTCATCTTACCTTCCGAAATATTCACCATGTCCATCATGTCATTCCCATCGTATAGTACCTCGTCATCCTTCTTGAAGTCCACTTCTTGCGAAACATTATTTCCCTGACTCTGATCAATCGAGTCATCAGTACTTATAACATCACTTGCTTCGGCTTGCTTTGAGCTTGCTCAGTTGGGGTTTTAGTGTTTAGCAATGTTGTTGATCTGTGTTGTACTACTTTCATGTTATCAGTGTGAAGCTGCTTTGATACAATCTGTATTGTGAAAAGCGCTATATAAATAAATGTGACTTGACTTGACTTGACTTCGGGTTGTTGTTGTTCGGCCTCATGCGCATCTTTTGCACAAGCATGATCCGAACTCAACACTGGCTGTGTGACAACGGCTATGACATCACTTACCTGGGCAACCTGAGCGATCTCCACCACGGCACTATTGCTGGAATCTTTCCCCATTCTCCTCGAGTGAGCCACTCGGTGCCGGCGCTGTTTATGCGACGACTTGTGGAAGAAGCTAACGGCAACGTCAGAACCCCGCGCCATTATCAGCCAAAACTTACGATTCGGGCAAGTCTGTCGAACGTGTCCGAATTCGCCACAACTGAAGCATTGAATGAACTTAAAGGCAAAGGCACTTTTATTTATAAAGCACGTTTAAAACAGCCACTGCTGACCAAAGTGCTGTACAGGCTATTCAGTTAAAAAAAATATAAAATACATAAATACACCACCCAAAACAAACACAACATAAGCCCATAATAAAGCGCATCATAAAATTACATTTGACCAAACGCCAAAGAGAAGAAATAAGTCTTTAGTGAAGTATAAAAATTGGTTTCCCGGAGTCACGTGATCGATGAATAAAGGATCAGACACATGCCTTTGGTGTGTGAGATATATTCATTCATATATCTGTACGAGTGAGTGAGTGAGTGAGTGAGAGAGGGGGGGGAGTGTGTGTGTGTGTGTGTGTGTGTGTGTGTGTGTGTGTGTGTGTGTGTGTGTGGGAGAGAGTACAGTCATGCCAATAAAGCAATTTGAATTGAATTGAGAGAGAGAGAGAGAGAGAGAGAGAGAGAGAGATAGAGAGAGAGAGAGAGAGAGAGAGAGAGAGAGAGAGAGAGAGAGAGAGAGAGAGAGAGAGAGAGTCTGTGTGTGAGAGATCTGTGTGACTAATTGTGTGTGTGTGTGTGTGTGTGTGTGTGTGTGTGTCAGCAGGAGTTTGGGGATGATTCAGTCAGATTTAGGCTAACATTTCAGTTTGGATGAGGGGAAAGGTTTTGGTAAAACATCATAACAGATTCAGCTTTATTTATATGATAGTTTTTTATGATTATTTTTTATGATTATTTATATATATATATATATATATATATATATATATATATTCATAAATGTTTATGTTTGCCCGAGTGTGAGAGGAGGATATGAAGGTCGCGTTTTAATGCCGCTGGATTAAAGGATTCCAGCTGATGTTGTGTCTGGATAGAGAATAGTAATACAGTCCAGCATCACGTGACTGATGTGTGTGTGTGTGTGTGTGTGTGTGTGTGTGTGTGTGTGTGTGTGTGTGTGTGTGTGTGTGTGTGTGTGTGTGTGTGTGTTGAGTACTTGTAGTTCATTGGTGTGTAAACTCTGAATGAAACCCTCGCGCGCCGGACGGTCCATGTGTCGGCTCCCGTAGATTCCCCCGGACACCGCGACGCGTTTCAGAAGGTGAGGCTCCTCTCCTCGGTTCCCGTTACCGATCCCCGTTACCGTGCCTGACGGAAGTTTCTGGCTATATCGAGTCGTTTGCTGTTTCTCGCTCGGTCGTGTGGAGTCAGTTTAATGACAGAAATGATTCAGATTCATGATCGATGTTGATTTAATCTGCTGCTGAAGTTTGAGGAGGTTGAGTTAGTGTGACTGACGGGTGAAGTTCTGGACGAGCATCATCATCATCATCATCATGTTATGATTATGAAGTGACTCTATAAAATCGCTGATTTCCCGGGTAAATCTCTGTCAGTGTGTCTCTCACGTCACGGGTTTCCAAGGCAACAGCTGTTTCACTTCACACTCACGATTCTTCACGATTGTAAGATTGAAACAATATTGTGTGTTGAGAGTTAATAATATCTAATTTGAAGAATATTGAGCCTGTTTATGAGAATCATAATGTTTATGCATTGTGGCATTTTATTATGTCAGTTACAACATATAGAAACATGACATACAAATACAATATAACTGACATTTGAACATTGTTTTATATCACAGTAATGAGAATAATAGTAAAAAAAAAGAAAAAAAAGAAAATGTATTATAATTATTGGCTTGAATTGAATTATTCCCAAACCGAACATGTTTTTAAAGTCCCCATGAAACAAAAACGGACAATTCTTGTTTTGTTATGGAATATTACAGTGTTTATTATGATTTATGGGTGCACATCAGTATTGTGTTAATAATGTTGAATCAGAATCAGTTCCTCTTCAGCATCTCTTCTCTGATGATGTGGGCAGGGCTATAACCTGTCACTCACATGAGATCAGCCAATAGCAAACCACAACCAGCCAATCAACTCCCCACAGACACAACCAAGCCCCGCCCACATGTGTTCTTGAAGCGTTTCACTCGATATACGACACAAAAGAGGAGAGACTTTACCCTGAACCTCGTCTCTCGCCTCAGACTCACAGGTGAGACGGACTGGGATGAGGATGAGGATGAAGGGGTGAGGAAGATGAAGAGGATGTAGGAGATGATGATGATGATGATGAAGGTGGGGATGATGATGATGAAGGTGGGGATGATGATGATGGTGGGGACACTCTAAAAAATGCTGGGTTGTTTTAACCCAACTTTGGGTCAAATATGGACTAACCCAGCCGTTGGGTTAAATTTTTACATTACATTTTTAACCCAACATTTCGGGTTTGTCCATATTTGACCCAAAGTTGGGTTAAAACAACCCAGCATTTTTTAGAGTGGATGATGATGATGATGATGGTGGGGATGATGAAGGTGATGCCATAAAAAAGATTATTTTTGTAATACATATATTTCTTTTATTTAAATGAATTTGAAGATAAAAGTGTTTCAGCCCGTATCTCTTTATTCTTCAAGCTTTTGAACGCTGGCCAATATTGAGTTTGGCAGCGCAAGAATTCCTGAGCTGGAGTGAATCTGATTGGATGTGTGGAAGGGGAGGGGCTTAAGGCTGTACTCCTATTGGCTGACACTGGCAACTGTCACCTGGACACTTGTTCCTCACAACGTCCGTCATCGATGTCTGTCGAAGGACTGTTCCAATGTCGAGGATCCTCAGAATTTCAACAAAGAACTGAGTCCTTCATTCAGAAAATATCGCATACACAGGAAAGGATGCATATGTGTAGCCTTCGCGCTCTCAAATCACCCACAATCCTGTGCGCAGCTTTGCTATCTTGTTCAAATATAAAAACTGTCGAACGTTAGCGGAGTCAGAGTGATAACGGCAATATGCTTTCAAATGTATAATTTCAGTTTTGCCATTTATTTAAGGTTTGTTCAACTATTAAACATACGATTCTAGTGATTTACAGAGGGGGGGGGGGGGGTAAAGCTTTTCCCTTTTACTGGTGATTCACTTTTATATGATAATGTATGCGATAGCGAGGCCGTTGTTTCAGCGAATACAACCCCTTCAGGGCAGGCTGAGTCATGACCCCTCCGCTTCGCGTTAGAGTTCGCGGGATTGTATTTGCTATAACAACCGCTACATCTTTATTTATTTATTTATTTCTATGAGGGCTGACAAGACAAAATAAGGACCGTCAAGAGTGTTTAAACAGTGCGGTTAGTTGAGACTGCGACAGTCTCGTGCAAGTTTAATATTGATCCAGCGCGGTGGTGATGCTGAATGTGTCATTATTCGCCTTTGCACACCTGTGTGTGTGTGTGTGTGTGTGTGTGTGTGTGTGTGTGTGTGTGGCTCGCTGTCAGGCTGCTGTAATTAATGAACACACAGCGTTGCTGCGCTGCCACACTCTCACTGTTGCCATAACAACAACATGCAAATTAAGTTTGGCTTAATGTTTTTACATTTGAAATCAGGAGAGAGAGCAGCGTGATTCCTCCACACACGCCGCCATTAATATCACACACGCGGGTCGAGGGCTTTACCCAAAGATGCGCTTCCTGCGTCCGTGGAAGAGCTGCTCGGATACACACACTCTCACACACACACATTCTCCTTCATTTAACCATCATCTGCTTCCTTCCAGTTCTGCTGAACACAATCAATCTGCTCATGCAGTGACATATTAAATATATAATGTTCTCTGTGTATGCTAGTTTAAAGAGATGTGTCTGCTTCCTGGACAATGGTAGGAAGATTGTTCCAGAGTTTTGGTGCTGAATAGGAAAAGGATCTCCCGCCTGCAGTCGATTTCGATATTCAAGGTATTATCAACCGGCCGGAGTTTGGAGATCGCAGTAGACGTGAAGGACTATAATGCGTTAAGAGCTCGCTCAAGTACTGGAGATAAACCATTCAGTGCTTTATAAGTAATCAGCAATATTTTAAAATAGGCAGCCAATGCAGTGTTGGCAGAAGCGGGCTAATATGGTCATACTTCCTGGTTCTGGTAAGATCTGGAGCGGCTGCATTTTGGACCAGCTGGAGTTTGTTTATTAAGCGTGCAGGACAAACACCCAGTAGAGCATTACAGTAATCTAGCCTTGATGGCATGAACACATCAACTAACTGTCCCATGGAGCATATGGAGTAATTAAGATCAAATGCGGTTTTAGAAAAATGCGGTTCTACAGATACTAGACACGTGACTTTCAAATGAGAGATTGCTAGAGCACACACACACACACATACACACACACACACACACAGGTTCCTAACCGACGACGGAGACTTGACAGAGCAGCATCGAGTTCTGGGCTGTTACGTGTGGAAGTTTTGTGTCCGATAATTATAATCTCTGTTTTTCCAGAGTTTAGTCTCTAAATTACTAGCCATCCAAATTTTTACATCAGCTATGCAGTCCGTTCATTTTGAGAATTGGTCTTTCTCGTCGAGGACCTATACACAATATATGAACAAACAAAATGCAATAAATGTATATATTAAAAAAAAGTCATCACAAAATACTTAAGAACTTTTAAAACAAGTATTTACGGTCAAATTAATGTTGTAGAAAATAATGCTTATGCCGTTGAATGAAAAAGGACACTAATGTGATTAACGTCTTAAATATTTTAAACATTTATACAGTATGAAATTGTATGTATATTGGGGAAATGAAAATGTGTGTGAGTGCAATGTGATCTGTGTGTGTGTTTCTGAATGTATTCATGGGTGTTTGGATTCTCAGTCGAATCGTGCCAGAATCGCCTCACTGACCCGCCGGCCTTGAGATCTCAAACGTCTGGGATTGGTTACAAATGAACACAAACCCGTTTCACATTCCCCCGCAAACTAGACCCTTTCTCTTCTCCTTCTCCTCTTGGTCTGTGGCTCTAGATAAAGCTGTCGGTAAGTCTCGAGTCTTTGCCGAGTTGTTGGCTTTGATTCTGGAATGCTTGAACTCATGAACCTCCTCTGCAAACTCCTCTTTCTCTCTGTTGAGAAGTGTGCATCTGCTTTGTTTGCCAGAGGTTTTTATTATTTGATTTTAGTCTAGCCACATTATAGCAGTATATAGCAAGTTTTTGATAGCCTTCTTTCTGCGCCTTAGATTTAAACAGGTTGTTTTAGCAACTCTGGATGTAAGGCGTTTTGCAGTATCAGTAAGTTTAATAAGAAATGTTTGCTGTTTAGTTTCAATACGCCTTTTTTCACCAGGGAGGGAGTTTTCTGTTCTGAAAAGTTACAGTATGTTTTTATAGTGAACTCTTATTTCAGATAATCAAGAGAACATTTGCACAAAAACTTTTACTTAAAGACGCTTGGGCCAGATTTACTTGCAGTGTGCGCCAGCACAAGCCCTCTTTTGGTGTGTCAGGATTTACTCAAGACACACAGTGAGAAACTAGCGCTGGACAGGCGTGGTCATGGTTATATTTGTGGCTGATCTTATTGCATATGCATTTGTAGGAGTTTCCCTTTCAGTATTCATGGGAGGAGAGTATTTGAAGGAATCGCGCAAGGTGATTTACTAAGGTTTGAGCTCATCAATGTACCGGTTGTTTGCTGCCCAAAGAAAGCACGTCTTAAACCAGACGCTAGCTGGTAGATTGTGTTGGTCATTATGGAGATGATCTGAGTCCATCGGTGTTCTTTAATTTGCGTGTCGTCAGTAGATCTGTCGTCTGTGATTTCAGGGTAAACATTTCATCAGAATGTGTGTTCTGTGGGGATTAATTAAGCCCATGCCTTTGACATTTCTAGTGCTTGGCTCTTCCAGTGACAGGACCTGAGTGGTGTCAGTGACCTTCTAATATAGTCCTTCTATATCTGTTCTCTTTGTCCAGGTGAGCCTCCATGACACCCAGTTCAGCAGATGAAGCTCACCTGCCCCAATGCTGGGATTTCACTCTGATCCCTCAGTCCCCAATTAAAGTCCCTCACCAGACCATCGCCTGCCCGCCGTCACCGTACTCATCACGTCAAGCCAAAGGGACCCCTGTGTGCTCAACAGAACCGGCTTTACTCCCGAAGACTCTGTGGAGATGGATGTTTCAGGGGAGACTGTGCTGGACAGTTGTGATCCTGTTCCGCCTCCAACAGACGAAAGCCGGATGGCATTGAATGACGAGGAAGAGGAGAAGACCAGAGGGGTTTCTTCATCTGAGAAGGGTTCCTTCTACACCCGTCACCTCCGCAACTACAGAGATCATGAGGACTTCCATCGGTCTGAAGGACCATCCCTCTCATGTCATAATAAAGCTCAACACCCAAACAAGAGCTTTTCCAAGTTCAGGCAAGCCGTTGATTGCGAGAATGATGGTTCGCTTCTGGAAGCAGGTGGAGACCTTGGAAAAACACCAAAATACAGCATTTTGGAGAATGATCTATATGGTCCAGCGTTGAAGGATGAGATCAGGGCTGTGAGCGTAAATGGTACGGTCGTTATCCCGGAGCCCGTGTGTCATGTGACTCCTCTTCTACAGCGACCTCCCACTCTCAGCAACTCTCCCACAATCGCAGTCCCTCTTCACACCAGCAAGTACAACCCAATGCTGGACAGCAATCCCACCCTGATCACATGTTTCAGCAGATTCCCGTACCCGACGCACTCGGAGTTCTCCTGGCTCACTGCAGTCTCCAGGCTCCCGGAGGAGCAGATCAAGGTGTGGTTCTCCACCCAGCGCCTGAAGCAGGGCATCACCTGGACGCCTGAAGAGGTGGAAGAAGCCCGGAAGAAGATGTTCAATGGGAGCGTACCAACCCCACAGGACCTGTTCGCCTGTGTAGCTTCACCTACACCTGATGATCCAACTCATCAGACCAGCTCTGCATCAAACAGCACAGCAAACATATCATCCACCACTTCTCCAGCTCTCTGTCAGACTCTAAAACACTCTTCGGGAACTCTTCTCTTGGCTTCAGAGCTCAAACGCCCTGCTGTGCACATGCCTCTACTCATCACTTCTTCTCCTGGGTTCCCTTAGTCTAAAACATCTAGCCCTGTGGCCCCAGACATGGAGAGACCTGTTGCATATTGTGTCCTACCTAAAGGGAAACTCCCAATGGTTCAATCCATACATAGGCCATGTATTCATAAAACATATACATACACATACATATATATTATGAACCTAAGTGTAAGACTCCCCAATCCATGACTTAAGTTGTTTTTAAAAGAGGAGAGATTATTACACTCCCTTAACTCATTGGGCAAACTATTCCAGAAAAGTGTGGCTCTGATAGAGAAGGCTGCATTTCCAATCCTGCTTGGTCTATATTGAACTATGCAGTCCCCTCTAGTGGTTGCTCTATTGGCCTTATCTTTCTGTTTCATGAACTGGCACAGTGGTGGTGGAGCAAGTCCACAGAGTACCTTAAAGGGTTAGTTCACCTAAAAATGAAAATTCTGTCAGTATTTGCTCAACATCATGTTGTTCCAAACCTCTGTGTGTTTATTTGTTCTGCTGAACACAAAGTAAGATATTTTTGAAGAATGTTTTAATCAAACAGATCTCATTCCCTATTGACTACCATAGTATGTATTTTTTCCTATTATGGTAGTAAATGGGGAATGAGATCTGTTTGATAACCCTAACCCTAAAGACTGAACAGAAGAGGGCCCAGTATAGATCCTTGAGGGACACCTATTTTACAGTTTGAATATGTGGATTGAGTATTGTTAATGCGTGTGCTTTGTTTTCTGTCAGTTACGTAAGATTTCATCCATTTGATTGCATTCTCACAAAAATTAAAATATGCTCATTTTGACAAAAGAAAGTCATGATTGACAGTGTCGAAAGCTTTTTTTAAGTCTAAAAATATTGCACCCACCACGCCTCCTTTGTCTAGGTTAATTTTAATATTCTCGATAAGGAAGCAGTCGGCTGTTTCTGTAGAGTGATTACATCGAAAGCCAGACTGCATTGGGTGCAGTGGTGAAAGACCTTTATTGAGATGTATAGTCAGCTGTTTCGCCACCCATTTCTCTGCCACCTTGGATATTACGGTAATATACTAATAGGCCTGTAGTTCTCCACCAGCGTTTTGTCACCGGCTTTGAAAATGGGGTCACCACGGCTGTTTTCCAGGAACTAGGGAAAATACCTTGTTTAATTGATTAAGTAAGAGGTTTAATTAAAGACTGTTTATGAGTTTTAAGAAGACCAAAGGCATCTTTAGCTTTTGAGTTCCTTAATGAATATTGTATTCTCTGCCTCAAGTTCACTAATTTCCTCAATCCTAAAAACCGTTTTTTCCGGTCTGTTTGTAAACATTAAGTCAATTTGCGTCTGAGAGGAGCGAGTGATGCGAGTGGGACCAAGAACTAACTGAGTGAGATTAAATTTGTCTGTTATGACTTTAAGTTTTTTCTGGTCCAGGTTCAGGTTAATTTTCCCAGTTTATATTAAAATCCCCCATTAGAATTAGCTCCTATCTTTCTGGACATTGTTTTAACAGTTTTTTGTAAATTATCATAAAAAAGCAATGGTAGATGAAGGAGGACGATAAGCAAATTAAAATAAAGACATTTCAGGGGATAGCCAAACATTTAGTCCCAGGCATTCAATATCTAATACAGGCGACGATTCAATCAGATTACATTTGATTGTGTCTTTCACATAGATTAACACGCCTCCCCCTCGTCCTTTATCTATATCCAGAAACATTAACAGCCTCTGGACTGGAGAATATTGTAATTATCTAGCAGATGTTCCATTGGTCGCTCTTTGAGACTATACTACGGATATTAATGTCCGCCTAGTAACGTTAGTCCCCTTGGTTTGGTACGTGGATCCCATAGAATTTTTGCCTTGTTTGGAGTTTGGAAAAATATAAACTTACGGTTTTTCCTGATAGCTGGATTGAGATCAGTAAGTTTTCGTTTATCACACACAGGCCGCTTTACCGGTGTAGAGAACCCCAGAATCGGTGGCATACGCGATAAAGTGCGACAAGGACCCGGAGTGTTCCTCGTGCGAGGTGGAGGCCAAACCTGCAGGACCCGACGCGTTTCAGACGCTTCTGTCGCGGGCGTCGCGTGTCTGATGATCTCCTGCGCTCTTCTACTACACCGCTAACATCACAACTAATGGAGATCGTCATTATGGTGTGAGTGTGTGTGTGGTTTGTCATTATTATGGTGTGAGTGTGTGTGTGTGGTTTGTCATTATAGTGTGTGTTTGAGAGTGTGTAATTATTTTCCAGATAGGGTTGATCCTGATGATAATAAGCACAGCACTGATGACACACAGACACACACTGTTGTTCAGTTGTGAAACACCGACTCCAGATTCACCCTTTTAATATAAAAATTCTTCCTCTCACAATCAATCAATCAATCAATCAATGAGCTGAATGACGTAACACTCGTCGAGTCGGACAAAAACAATGTTTTAATTCTTTACAATATAAAAACTACAACAAAATATCTACAAACAAAAGTTTATTTGTAGAAGAAAACACGGGGATGTCAGGAATAAAAGAAGAACAACTGTGGATGTTTGTCTCTATGCACTTGATGAAGACGATGCAGCACAGCTCCTCTGGGCGGGGTCTGTACAGGAGGGTCATGTGATCGTCACTCGCGCTGCTCCATCTTCACTTTGGGCGGCTTCAGGAACGTTCGGTTCTTCTTCTCTTTCTTAGTCTTTCCTTTGGCCTGGAAGTTCCTCCAGCTGTCCACTCGGCCGTCACGCGTCTCCTGAGGACACACACACACACACACACACACGCAGGCGGTGAAACACGAGCGTCTCGCAGCCGTCTGGAGAACCACTGAACTGTCGAACCTCAAAGTTCTTCTGCCACTCTCGCTCTCGCTTGGCTTTCTCCTGCGTCTCGATCTCTTCTTCTCGCTGTCTCTTCCTGCAATCACACAAACATCATCTCTGCTCACACACTCAACACTCGCCTCAGTCTTCAAAGCCAAGTTCACACTACAGGATTTTAAGCCGATTTGCTAATCGTTAGCTCGTTAATCGTTAGCTCGCCGACAGGTCAGGGTGTTATCGCGGGGATTAGCAGACGATGAACGCTAGCCGATCTGTTAGTATGAAAGAGCCAACAACGCAGACGCGTCGCCGAGCCCAGAAAATATCTAGCCTGCTAACTTAGATATCCAGAGCCGTCGCGCGACTCAACCTCAGTGATGTCATGAGTACAGCCAATCAGAGCAGCGCATGGGTTGAGGACACCAGCTAAATCTTAGTTTTTCTTTTTTACACAAACAGTGTGCAGCGCTAGATCAGTCTGACGTCCATATTCACGTGTTGTGTTCTTCTCTTCTTCGCTGGGTAATGGAGAACGTGCTGTTTCGCGTCATCTCTGGTTCGTTTTATTGCGTGTTTTTCCGTGACCAAACGTGGTTTGTAGACGAGATAGAATGGTTGGGTGACAGAGTTGTTGTCAACTCGTTATTTTCAGGATTTAGACCGTACTATAGCACTGAAACAGCTCTCACTGAGCCACAAATGCTTTGCTCTTGTCATCCGATCGTCGCTGTATCTCTGTGTAGTGTGTTACCAACTCGTGTAGTGCGTGACCTCCTGTTGTGGATCAATCTCGTTGTGTTGTGTGTGTGTGAACACCTCAACAACTTGAACACTCCTGATTTCACTTCAGCTTAAAATCATGTAGTGTGAACAAGGCTTAATAGACACCCAATAGTGTGAGAGAGAGAGAGTGAGTGTGTATGTGTGTGTGAGTCAGCATGTGTGTGTGTGTTTTACCGTTCATGCATGTCTTTAGCTTCTCTCTCCTTCCTCTTGATCTCCAGCTCAGCGAAGAGCTTCATGGTCTGTTTATAGACGGCCTGTCTGAACTACAGAAACACAAACTCAGTGTGAGCAGAGTAAATCATCAACACACACACATTATCTCACACCTCAGTCTAACGAGCTCTAATGGCCTGATTAGCAACACCGCTGGAGTCCTGAGGAAACTTTTCCCCATGAGAAATCGAGCTAGCATCAGGAAGTACGAACACGCCGGCGCCATCTGAGTTTTTCCTCGAGAGATGTCCTACAAACGAGCGAAGCCTGGGAGTGATCACTCTTCGGATGAACACATGAACACAAAAGTATGTTTTAGGTCCTTCATCCGAGTCTCTGAAGAAACAATGGGTTCATTTTATTTTGTCTGGAAATGCGCCGACTCAACTCCCAAAGTTCTGTATGATCCAAACACTTCACCGACGACTGTTTCCTCACCTCGATGAACGTCTGAAAATAAATCGATCGAGCGACCCAAGCAAAGTTTCTGACATGTAATCTTTCTCTCAAAATCGTTCGATTCTGTTTATGCGTCAGTGAGTCGAGCCAGTGACTAAAATATCAACTTTAGTAGGATGAAAATAATCTTATTTAAATTGTGAACAAATTATACAGAAAGCGATCAAAGAACAATCCTTCACCACAGCGTGAGATTATCTGGACGACTGCTTATGAAATCGACGTTACACACCGGAGCTCTTACTGAGTGGACATGATCATGTGTGACGGCATTAGAGAGAGCAGAAACTGCGGTACGATGATCATCTCCTCATCCTCGTGATCGACACACTGTCCTCCTCGGCTCATCACAGAAACACTTTATAAGATGGGAATCTAAACACTTCAAAAACTGCTCACGATTCAGTAATCTCGATAGCTGTAATAGTAAAAATGTATAATATCTGTGGTAAAATTATTCGAGAGACTTTCACATGTAATACATAGCTATTTCATATGCCAGCATGTCAGCCAATCACAGCAGAGGCCGGTTACACAGACACGCCCCTTCTAACAGAGCGTTCAAAGCAGAGGCTGAAATCAGGCTAGAGAAATCAATGCCTTTTATTTCTAAATTATAAATATTTATGATCTAAAGAACATACGAACATTATCAGGAAACATGATCAGATCATGAAATAACCCCACGCCAGGCAGCTTTTATCCACTAATAGTCCCGCTGATGTGTGGGTTTGTCACAGATGCTTCAGATGACCTCAGACTGCACACACAGCTGGACTACAGAACTAAAGGTCACTCACAGGAACAGTGTGTTCGTACCATTTCCGGGTCGTCTTCCTCCACATCAGTGGGCTTGCCGTCCTTCTTCAGCTGCTTCTTCTTCTGGCTCATCTGAGACACACACACACACAGGGAGTGTTGAAGCGTGACTAACACACACTGACTGAGATCTCGAGTGTTTCTCACCATGTGCTCCACGTACTCCTTCCCCGCGTGGACCACGTCTAGCGCTTTCTTCTTATGATCGGGTTCCAGCAGCATCTTATAGGCCTTATCCACCGCTACACACACACACACACACACACACACACACACACACACACACACACACACACACTGCTCATCAAACACACGGAGACTCCAGGCATCATCAGATCATCATGTCTGTGGTTTACCTTCAAACGCCAGCTGAGCTCGATCCACATCATCCTGGTTCTTATCCGGGTGCACCAGGATGGACAACTGAGGACACACACACACACACAATCAGAGTATGTGTGTGTGTGTGTGTGTGTGAGAGAGAGAGAGAGTCAGAGAGTGTGTGTGTGTGTGTGTGTGTGTACCTGTCGGAAGCGTTTCTTCAGCTCCTCGTCTGTGGCCTCGGGATCGACTTGAAGCACCTGCACAGATAAACACTCAATCAATCCCATGATCCTCCTCTGTGACTGAGACTCATCATGATGATGATGAGGAGGAGCGTCACATGACTCGCCTCAAACGGGTTGAGATTGAAGTATGAAGCTCCGGGTCGCAGTAACCTGTCGATCTGCTGTTTAGAGGTGAGGACCGAGTCTCTCTTCTCGATCTGCTTCACCTGCGCACACACACACACACAGATCATCATCATCATCACATGACATCATAACATCATCATCCTCCTCACATCACCATCATCACATCACCAGGATTTTTGTTGCAAGAGTCTCTTCTTCTCACCAAAGCCGAATTTATTTGATCAAAAATACAGTAAAACAGTGAAATATTATTCTAATGTAAATCATCAGTTCTCTATGTGAATATCCAGTAAAGTGTCATTTATTCCTGTGATCAAAGCTGAATTTATCATCATTACTCCAGTCTTCAGTGTCACATGATCCTCCAGAGATCACTCTAATATGAGGATCTGATGATCAACACACAATTATGATTATTATTATCAGTGTTGAACACAGCTGTGCTTTTGCCCTGTGAACTCATCTGGAAAAACATTCATTCATTATTGTTATTATCTGAGGTAAATGTAATTAACTGCCATGGAAATGAAATCACAGTCCATAAACAATCTTTATTAAACGCACAATCACTAAACTAAAGCAGAGCGTTATGAATGACCACAGAAGAATGATCTGAGTGTTGATTATGGCTCATAATCGGCGGATGTTGTGAATGCTAGTCTTGTCTAGATAGGGTTTTACACACACACACACACACACACACACCGCGTGTGTGGGACTCGCCGCCGCACATCTGTATGTTTAACTCGTTCTGTACACAAATGTGTGTGTGAAGTGTGTATTATTGTCTCAATCTCACCTCTGTGTAAAAGGTATTAAAGGCTTCTTCGCCGCTGCCGCCCGCCGCCATCTTGCTTCTGTGACGTCAGCGGATACGGCGTCAATCACAAAATAAAAGTCCGCGGCCCGCATGACAAACGGCGAACATTTAATAAATGATCATTCATTTCACAACTGGAGCAAAGAATATATTAGAGGATTTGCCAAAGCTCTGGTTTCTTTTCCGAACAGAAAAATGAAAAGAATCATCTTTAAGAATCTGAATAGTCTTTAACTGGTCAAACAAACACACGCGCGTATTTTCCGAATAAAAAGCTGAACAGCAGTGTATTTCCACTGAGGTCAATAACGCGTTAATATTATTATGGGTATATAAAAACTAGAATGTTGATTAAACCCTGAGCTTGTGTGTTTGATGCACATTCAGACTGAGTGAATGAAGCCCATATAAAATAATCAATGTATTAATGATAATTAAAGATGAATGACTATTGGACACAAATATTCAACATTTGAATCAACAATAGTGTATATTATAACACATCTGTCCTGGAAATAAGTCATTATCACTCACACACACACACAAGCAGCAGGGGTCAGGTGGAACACACACACACACACACACACTCTCTCTCTCTCTCTCTCTCTCTCTCACACACACACACACACACACTCTTCCTTTCTCACGCCCATTCTCAAACACACACACACACACACAGTCTTGTCTCTCATCATCATGACACAGAACTAGAGTTCCCGGAAGCAGAGGAAGTTGCTTGATTGAGTTTTATTGAAACCGAACAAACAAAAAATAAAAGTTATAAATACAAACATCAGACCAGCGGCCGTGGCTCTTAGGGTCAGCCGGACCAAAACCCTCACCAGCAAATCCCAAATGGAAAAAAAACATCTGAAGTTATAATATCAGTATATCAGTTTTTAAAAAACACAATTCAACTACTTCTAGAAATGCTAACAGACACTTAACAGCAAATCCTGCTACAAAACTCTTCCTTCTCGTGGACCTGTTCTCCACTCTGCAAAAACACCAAACGCTGAACGAAGCTCTAGTCTAAGCCGTTATGTACACGCGAGTCCCTACGCCACTAGCACTGAGACGAGCACGAGGACAACACTTCTTCTGGAAGGCCATTTCATGATTCAAGCGTCCTCGCACACGGAAGGATCAGTGTCTTCTTTAAAATGTTCATGTGGAGTTTAAAAGAGGAAGATGAGGGGTAAAAGTGGTCAGTGTGAGGGCCACGACGGGGTCTACAGGGCTAGAGGATAGAAAAGTCAAACAAACACTGCTGGCCAATCACCATCTTGATTCTCAGGGGGGCGGGAGTAGCGCTGGACGAACTAGCGACCGAGTCGACGCGGAATCTAAACCTGTGACGCTTTGAGCGGGATCGTCAACGCCTCTGATTGGCCGTTGTGTTCACGAGTCAGCGCTTCGTAATTTTTAATCAAATTATAAGGCATTTCCTTTCGTTACCTCTTTTTTAGTTTGTTTATATTGTAGTTTCTGTTTATTTGTCGATGTGTGTATTTTGTAATTTTGTTATTCCTGCAATAAAAATAAAAACAGGAGTGTTTGAAATGCCCGATCCTCTGATTTCAAACGCTCCTGCTTTCTTTTTTTCCCTTTTTCTTTTAAACACGAATCAAAATAAACATATGAACAAACAACAACAAAAAAAGTAAAGAAAGAAAACACCTTATAATTTGATTATACTCAAAACACTCAAGTGCGCGTGCGTTAGCCCATGAGCTTGTGAACAACGGCCAATCAGAGGCGTTTGTGATCCCGCTCAACGCGTCACATTCTCAAGATCTCAGTGTCGCCTGGGTAGCGCAGCCGCTAGTTCATCCAGCGCTAGGCGAGAGGAAGTGCTCCGCCTCTACTTCCACTGCTGGCCGTAGGAGTCCTGGGAGAACTCGAGCGAGTCGTTGCTGTAGCCGTAGCTGGAGGCGTAGTCGGAGCCCTGCTGCAAGGGCTGCTGGGCGATGGGTTGCGAGCCCCAGTTCTGCTGGTTCGTCTGGCGCCGTTTCGAGTCCGGCTGGTTGAACACGTCGGCCTTGCGTTTCCCGCCCACGTTCCCGCCGCGGTTTCCTCGCGCGCCTCTGATGCCACGACCCCTGGGTGGCTGGAAGGGCCCGCCACGGCCCCCGCGGCCACGCCCGGCCCCCATCGGGACCCCGCCCCTCGGAGCGTACCCCCTGCCGCGGGTGGGCGGAGCCGCGCGGGCTCTGGGAGGGGGCGGAGCTCCACGGCTGCCGCGACTGCCCCGCCCCCTCATGGTGTAGCCGTCGTCGTAACCGTAGTAGGGGTCGTCGTAGCCGCCCCGGTAGTCGTGGTAATCGTAACCGTAGTAGTCGTCGTAGTACTCCTCGTAGCCGTAGTAATCGGGCGGGTAAGAGTATCCGCCGCGCGTGCCACGCCCACGGCCGCGCCCCGGAGGAGGCATACGGGGGGGAGGGTAGTAGTAGTAGTCGTCATACCTAGAAACACACACGCCGTTGAGACAAAACTTTACCCATAAACCTCAATAAACCTCCGTTTAGGGACATCCTCGTTTGTAAAAACAGTATAAAATAGGGTTACATTTTATTTTACGGTGTCTTTGTTACACTAATTATACATTTAAGTACTGAGTAATATTAAATAACTATATGTACGGGTTAGTAACTACACTGGCAGTTCCAATAGTGCTGGCCTGTGCACTAGTGTGGCTAACTAGCCAGCCAAGCTAACTGTGCTGTGAGTGCCACATTAGAGCTATTTTCTGCTGTAATAGTGTGTGTGTGTGTGTGTGTGTGTGTGTGTTAGGGGGGCGAGACGAGACTTTTGCTCAGATTTGTAAGATATCCTCGATAACAAAGTTCCTGATTATAATCTGAGCAGCTGAAATGTTTTATTCAATCATCTTGTAATGTCTGTTTCTACATTGCTCAGTTGAGTAACAAACCCTTCACCACGGTCTCGTTCGTCAGTCTTTACCCTGGTCATGTGACCCCTGTATTTCTGCTGGTCTGTGTGTGTGTGTGTCTCACCCGGTGTTTCTGGTGGTCTGTCGGGCTGCTTGTCTCTCTTTCCTCTTCTTGTCTGGAGGTTTGGCCAACACGATCTCGATCTCCTCGCCGCCCAGCTCTTTACCGTTCATCTCCTGCATCGCCTGCACACACAATTCAGAATTTAGAGTTAATTAATAACCGTTACTCGAGTTAATTTAAATGCTTTATTTTGTTTGTTAGTACAATAGAACGGCTGGTATTCTAGAGTTTAATTGTGTACCTGTTAGTTGTGTGTTAGTGCTGGTAATGTGTGATGTGTTTCAGGCATTAATGCGAATGTATTGGTCACCAGGGTCAAAGACAAGAGTCCACTCTATGACAAACAGATGGACAATAACGTCCAACTGAACTGAACTGGACTGAACTGGACTCGACTCTTAATGGCCATTGCAGAGATAATGAAGTCTAAGCCTGGACCGCCCCACGCCGCCGCCGGCCGACTCGCTCTCCTCAGTGTGTTTCTCACCGCCGGCTGGAGCTGGTCCTCGTCGGCTCGGGTTCGGCCGATTCCACATGCTGAATCGCTGTCGGGCCGTCGGTGAAAGAGGAACTCTGATTGGCTGTTCAGCTTAGTGAACGAGTCAGTGAACGAGAATAAAAGCAAAACAGCGAGCAAAGACTTCCAAACTCTCCAGATAGAAGGCTGTTCTTATGTTACGCAATCTTACCCGAGTGTTCCTTAGCGGATATTTCAATATTAGCATGAGCGGACTGGAATAAGTGTTTAGCAGGACTGATATTTAAACGGTAAGCACTGCTAAGTTTACGGTGTGTGTATCTGCAGCTTCGGTTTCTCTTTTGAATGACGAATATCTGCTGAAATAGACAGTTGGCTCATTTACACGCCGGCGCAGAACGCGCATGCTAGCTGACAGTCGGCTGCAGTTCTCTCGGTGTGCAGCTTTCCCCCGGCGGCTTTCATCAGCGCTAGTTCGGTGTGTTCCAGCCTGAACAGTATTTGGACATGTTTGGTCACAGCTCTGCATGTTTAAGCTCATATAAGATTCACTCTGACGAACACACACTTCCAGTGCGGTTCAGCATGACGAGTCTGATGAGTGACCGGTCCAGTGTCGCGGGTGTGTACCTTGACGGCAGCGTCGCGCTCCTCGAAGTGAACGAAGGCGTAGTCCTTCAACTTCTTCACGCGCTCCAGTTTCCCGAACTGGGAGAAGGTCTTCTCCAGCAGCTCCTCGGTCACCGGCGTGGCCAGCTTACGCACGAACAACACCTTCACCTGAGGACAGATCACCGTCACACACACACACACACACGCAACACATGAGTCGATGTGAACACAGCTGTGGGTTCCTGTGTTCTTCTGCATGACAGAGAGTCCTCGATGCGTAAACAAAACCTCACGTTTTCAACCTCAACACGTCAAGTTTATGACAGCCACCGTTTAAATGGTATCTTTCAAAAACTAAGTATAAGCACAATTATGTTCTAAAACCATTACATCATTATACATATTGTATTATTATGATAATAAACATCTCACTGAAAGATCATTTTATGAGATATCTAGCTCTAATTTTGAACAAAGCTTGTTTAGATTTATGAAATTTGTATTTTTGTGTATTGTAAGTTCCCTTCAGCACTAATCTGCCGAGTGTCGTCTCTGAGGAGGACCAAACTTCAGTCACTCAAGATTTACAGTTTAGGGTGGAAGCTTCATTTTCAGGTCTATGCTCAAAAAGGTAATAAATGGATAATAAACAGCTTAATAAAGTGTAGCATGAGCCCAGTGTAGTGTGTGTGTCTGACCTTGGCCATGACCTCGGGGTCGGGCTCAGCCACCGGGTCGGCCCACTCCACGGTCACCGGGTTCCCCCACACCTTCACCTTCCCGCTCATGAGCCGGCGCCGGGCCTGGGCCGCAGACTTGTGGTCCTCGTACTCCAGAAAACAGAAGCCGCGGTTCTTCTTCTTATCGTCCGGCTGCGTGTAGAGGATCACCTCCTGCAGGCCCTCTGCGCACACACACACACACACACACACGTCAGCCTCCACCTCGGGACACTAGTGTTGTCACGATACCAACATTATGACTTCGACACCAGACTAAAATACCTCGATACCGATACTCAATCGATACCACGGGAAAAACAAACAGAACTTACCATTCATCTTCATACTTTAATAAACCGTCAGAACTCACTGGACCGTTCCCTCCCCGTTACATCACTCATCACTTAAGATTTGCTAACCTTTCCCAATTCTGAACTGATTGGATGACCAAAATCTCATTTTTAATGATAGGAGACATTTAATAATTTTTAAATGTAATTTTATAAGTACAACACAGATTTTATAAAATGTTTATCCTTGTTATTAAAAATAAGCAAAAAATGCAAAAATACAAACAATGACAAATAAAATAATCAGTGCTACAATTTCTTTTTACAAACATTTACGTTCACTAAATACACACCGACTGCGTTTACGAGAACACTCGCAGGACGCGCTTCACACAGTATTTAGACGATTCGAACCTAATGATCCGCGAAAGAGAAACGTCCCGCGCTCCTCCTGCAATTAAGTTTGTCAAGCGATGCGCATATATATTTCACGGTTAATTTTACGTTGTTTAGTGAATGTAAACAGTAGAAGCAGAACTCTACACACACACTGACTCCGTCACACAGACGCAAATAAAGAAATGCTCAAATTATTTAAAGTTCTGTCAATCTTTGACGTTGAAAAGGTGTTTGACAATTAAAAGTAAATTACACAAATTTTAATAAAAAATATTAATATACTATTTTTTAAGCAACACACAAATTTGCACTTGTTAGTTTAAGAGCGCAGGCGATTTTGATGACGTCACTGGCATGGTAGGACCCGTTCAGTTTCAGTTCAGTTCATCTTCAAAGTACCGCTACTAATAAAATATAATATTGTATTGTTTTTAATAGCAGGGTATCGCATTGCCATTCTGGCACCGGTATATGGTGTAACACACACACACACACACACACACACACCGGTGACTTTGCCGAAGTCCTCCAGGATACTCTCCCGGGTCTTGTTCTTGGGAATGGACCCGACGAACAGACGGTTATTGGCCACGGAGATGCAGACGCCCAGGTACTTCCCCGAGCGGATCTCGTAGTTATCACACTGATGGGAAACACACACACAAAACCTCCACTGATTATATATGCACGTCATCCAACAATAATCGGTGATGTAAAATGTGCACGCCTGTCGTGATCGTGTTGTGTTTAATAATATATAAGTACATTTACAGTGTTACTAACATCCTCACTGTTGTCTGAGTAGAGCAGCTTCAT
Source organism: Pimephales promelas (assembly GCF_988280905.1). NCBI lineage: Eukaryota > Metazoa > Chordata > Actinopteri > Cypriniformes > Leuciscidae > Pimephales > Pimephales promelas. Next base: position 162,229 of record NC_142786.1, read on the forward strand.
AGTTCACCTCACTGTATGATGCTTCCTGACTGTATAGCACCAATCTGCACTGTATGATGCTTCCTGAATGTATAGCGCCAATCTGCACTGTATGATGCTTCCTGAATGTATAGCGCCAATCTGCACTGTATGATGCTTCCTGACTGTATAGCACCAATCTGCACTGTATGATGCTTCCTGACTGTATAGCACCAATCTGCACTGTATGATGCTTCCTGAATGTATAGCGCCAATCTGCACTGTATGATGCTTCCTGACTGTATAGCGCCAATCTGCACTGTATGATGCTTCCTGACTGTATAGCGCCAATCTGCACTGTATGATGCTTCCTGACTGTATAGCGCCAATCTGCACTGTATGATGCTTCCTGACTGTATAGCACCAATCTGCACTGTATGATGCTTCCTGACTGTATAGCGCCAATCTGCACTGTATGATGCTTCCTGACTGTATAGCACCAATCTGCACTGTATGATGCTTCCTGACTGTATAGCATAGATCTACACTGTATGATGCTTCCTGACTGTATAGCGCCAATCTGCACTGTATGATGCTTCCTGACTGTATAGCACCAATCTGCACTGTATGATGCTTCCTGACTGTATAGCATAGATCTACACTGTATGATGCTTCCTGACTGTATAGCATAGATCTACACTGTATGATGCTTCCTGACTGTATAGCGCCAATCTGCACTGTATGATGCTTCCTGACTGTATAGCACCAATCTGCACTGTATGATGCTTCCTGACTGTATAGCGCCAATCTGCACTGTATGATGCTTCCTGACTGTATAGCACCAATCTGCACTGTATGATGCTTCCTGACTGTATAGCACCGATCTACACTGTATGATGTTTCCTGAATGTATAGCGCTGTGAAGTGGAGCCTAGGCGCGCACCAGTTTGACAGCTTCCAGCGCGGCGTCTTTGTTGCAGAACGTGATGAAGGCGTAGCCGCGATTCTGCCCGGTGAGCGGATCCATCATGAGCCTCAGATCCCAGATCGCACCGGCCTTCTCAAACAGCGGAACCAGCTCGTCCTCATACAGGTCACGCGGGATCTTACCCACAAACACCTGCGGGAACACACACACAGGTCAGCTCGAGCGCTCAGCACAGAGTGAAGCACTGGTGTGTGTGTGTGTGTGCATGCACATGTGTGTGTGAGAATGAGACCTCGGTGCCAATGCCGGGCTGTGGGCCGGAGAACACTTCATCTGGAGGCGGGCCGCCGTACTTCCGCTGACCCGTGGTGACGTCCAGTGTGTATCCGGTCCGATCCAACAAAGCCTGCGGGAGAGAACATGAGTCAGAACACGGGCCAGAACACGAACACGAGAACACGGGTCAGAACATGCAGATCGAATGAAATACTCAGTCTGTGTGATGAGGAACGGCTGCCTCCCGACATTACAGGTCTAACAATACACAGATCAAACGTCTAGTGATACGACGCAGATCAAACGCAAGTGTCCAGAAGAGTGCACTTTTCTTAGTTAAACATTTATTGTATATTTTGGTTGCATTTGTGAGTTTATAAAAATGTAACGGGTTGTGTAAACTTGGCACATATCATCTAAACATGGATAAATCCCTGAGCGAATAGCAGAATGGTTTGAGGTATCCGCAGAGATGGTGTCGTACCTTGATCTTGGTCTCGTCCGGGCCTTTCGTCGACTCCTGCACTTTATTGCCCTGCTTCTCCCGCTGCCGGTACGTCTTCATCACGCCACACAGGAACGCACTCTTGTTCTGCAGAGGGATGTCCGATCGGTCACCAAAGAATTAGTCCATGGTTTACTCGCCCTCGAGTCATCTTAGGTGTGTGTGACTCTTCTCTCAGACGAACACAAGCAGAGTTATATGGGTATATTTTTTTGGACGCCCATCAAAGTGCATCAATCCATGATAAAAGTGCCGACATATATGCATAGATGCACTTTGATGGACGTTCCAAAAAATATAGTCTGTTTGTGTTTGTGTGTCATACACACCTAAGATGACTCGAGGGCGAGTAAATCATGGGCTAATTAACATTTTTGGGTTAAATATCAGATTAAACGGCTGAAACAGGTGTGTGTGTGTGTGTGTGAGAGATTGAGTGTTAGTTCACCTGCACAGGTGTGTGTGTGAGATCGAGTGTTAGTTCACCTGCACAGGTGTGTGTGTGTGTGTTCACCTGCACAGGTGTGTGTGTGTGTGTGTGTGTGTGTGTGTGTGTGTGTGAGATCGAGTGTTAGTTCACCTGCACAGGTGTGTGTGTGTGTGTGTGTGTGTGTGTTCACCTGCACAGGTGTGTGTGTGTGTGTGTGTGTGTGTGTGTGTGTGTGAGAGATTGAGTGTTAGTTCACCTGCACAGGTGTGTGTGTGTGTGTGTGTGAGATTGAGTGTTAGTTCACCTGCACAGGTGTGTGTGTGTGTGTGTGTGTGTGTGAGATTGAGTGTTAGTTCACCTGCACAGGTACAGGTGTGTGTGTGTGTGTGTGTGTGTGTGAGAGATTGAGTGTTAGTTCACCTGCACAGGTGTGTGTGTGTGTGTGTGTTCACCTGCACAGGTGTGTGTGTGTGTGTGTGTGTTCACCTGCACGTGTGAGAGGTCCGACTCCTTGAACTGCTGCAGAACCGACAGCGCCCCCTCCTCATTAAACTCCCTCAGCGCATCAAGCGCTCGCTCGTCCAGATCCGCGTACGCCACCAGCCCTGAACACACACACTACGCATCAGACGTGCTCGAACCCATCACACACACACAACATAAGACGCGCTAGAGGTCATCACACACACACACACACACACCTAGGGCTGGGTATAGGGATGTGACCGTGAGGATAATCTCCTCATCACCGGTCTCGTTCGGCGAACGCTTTATTAAACAGACACGTTCAGTTCAACAGTGTCTGTTCTCGAACTCAACTCAATTGTTTATAAAATAAAAATATCAAACCGCCAGTGTGTGGCGGCGCTGCGGTGGGCGAGAGATGTAACCTCTTCTGTGTTGTACGTCACACACATGACCAGCGTCGGCCCATCATGAGCCTTACATGTGACGTACAACACACACACACACACACACACACACACACACACACACACACACACACACCAGTCTCTCACAGGATCTGCATGGTTTGGGGGAAATGCTCATTGTGATTTAAAATACAACGTCCCAAAAAGATTATGTTTTTGAGTTTTGATTACGCAAGTATTGAATGAAGCCTGTGTGATGTGCAAACGGTGTGTGTGTGTGTGTTACGGGCTCCAGCTGGACTGACCGGTCTGGAAGATGTTGTCCAGGCTCTCGGACACCTTCTGCGGCAAACCTGCGTCCAGCAGCGTCTGGTAGTGCTCAGAGTGTGTGTTCTCAGAGTGTGTGTTCTCCGAGTGTGTGACCGACACGTCCATGGGCTCCTCCTCTTCTTTAGCCAGAGCAGAGCTGCCATTGACCTCAGCAGCCATCACTCTGAGGAGAGAGAGAGAGAGTGTGTGTGTGAGAGAGAGACATTTTAAAACATTGTCCAGTCAATGAACACACACTGTTAAACAAAAATCATAAAATAAAAGACAAAATTATCTAAAGAGTAAAAAAAATGCATTCTCAATAATCAGAGAGAGAGAGAGAGTGAGGTAGTATTATTATTAACCTTTATTAATTTAATTATTATGGTTTTGTGCTATATTTATTATATTTGCTTCATCTAGTCATGAATATTTATAATAATGTTTTTTTATTTAGTTGTATTATTTTCTGTGCTTTACTAAACACTCTAAATCATGTTCTGTTGTTTTAATGTTTGGCAATACAAAATATACATATTTATCATGCCATTAAAACTCTGAATTAAGAGAAATTTCGCTCAATAAGATTTAACTATATTAGAAGAATATTAAACTATTAAACTCTAGAAGTTCACGGAGGATCAGGTCGCAGAAAACACAGTAAGAACATGTACAATTTTAAAAAAGCAATTTAAAATGATTAAATATTGTGACCACATAATTACATACACATTGGATCATCTCATGTTAAAGAAAACATTTATAGTTTATTCTGTATTTACAACTAACAAAACGCACACACACCACTGCATTTATCAGATAATGAACGAATGAAATCTAGAGATCATTAGCATATATTTAATATATGAATCCACACGGGCACAGATTTATAAAACACAAATAAACGCGCGCGCACTCTTTCTCTCACACACTCACACACACACACACACACACACACACACTGATCCGCCCCCCTCGCGCATGAGGCTAGCAGCACGCGATGCTAACGCGCTAGTGTGTGTCCAGATCGGAGCTCGTAACGGGCCGTTGTTGATCGTTAGCTCATGCGTGACGCCCGTTACCCGTCACGGCTCCCGTAGACCACACAATAAACCCGTTAAACCGTTAGACCGGAGAGACGGAGATTCCCGCGCGCGCGAGGCCTACATCAGCAGCAGCGGCGCGAGACACACCATTCAAACCGGACAAACCCGCCAAAAAACACGTCCGCCGCGCGCACTCACCGTGATTATGATGACCGGACGGCACGAGAAGCTGTTGAGCGCGATCAGTCCCGGTTCATTAACGGCAGAACTCACCGAAACACGGTAAATGCTGTTCGGGTGAACCCACGAGACACAGCGAGACGGTCCCGTCGCTCAAACAACAGCGCCACTTCCTCGCGCGGCGGACCGGCCGCGTCATCACGCACGGGGGAGGGGCAGCGAATCCGCGCGCACAACTGACACACTACATGATTTGCATAATCAGATATAAAAGAAGAAATAGAAATGTTGTGATCTGTCACGCGATTGTCTCCATAATAATAATAAATATATATATATAAAAAATGAGTAATGTTGAGATAAAAGTCGCCAGTCTAGTTTTCTCTGGCTATTTTTTATTTGTGTACAAATGTGAGGGATGTGTGATTGAGTTGAATTCAAGAAGCAGCACAATGGATATTTAATAAACCATTTGTTATTAATGTATTAAAAGTGTAGCGTGTATATAATGAAGTTGGCAACATTTTCAAAAGATAATGGGGTATTCACAAACACAATAAAAAAAGAATATATTTGTGAACAAAGGAGTGGTTTACTACAGAAGGACTGAGCATTAATTGGTTGTTACAATCAAAAAATAACTAAACAGTAGTTATTAAAATAACTGTCGTTTCTTCTAAAGGCGCACATAATACGCATGTCTCATCGATATAATTTAGAAATTAAGGATTTGACAAGATCGATTTTATGAAGGATTATTAAAATCGGACCTAAGCCGCTGACTGTGAGTGCGCATGCGTCAGCTGTGGTGACGTGTGTTCTGTTGTGGTGGTCATTACGGCTCGAGCTTAAGCGCGTGAGTGTGACCTCGTGGCGCAACGGTAGCGCGTCTGACTCCAGATCAGAAGGTTGCGTGTTCAAATCACGTCGGGGTCAATACATTATGCTACTCAAAATTATAAACAAACCCCCCCCCCAGATGAAGAAATACCGATCTTTCTCTTCTCATAATATAAACCTAATAAACTTTAATATGGTGATCCAGTTAGGATATTATTCTCAATATTGAACATTTCAGATTGGAAGTTTGCATGAATCCTAGTTCCACAACTCCAGCACAATAATCAGAAGTGGACATAAGGACATCATTTGGTGTTTAATGACTCTAATACAGAGAGTCCAGCTGTTGTGAGAGCTTTGAGCTGTAGTTTGCTTTTTGAACATCACCCAGAATCGTTTTATCAGTAAAGGACGCTCCTTAAACCCATTTCAGCAACGTTTTTTAGTTATGAAAAATTATAAACACATTCTATGCTCAAATTATTGCCCCAAAAGATAAAATTCCCCATGTTGTCCCTCATGCAAACAGTCTTAAAATATCTCTCCAGCAGTTTGTTCACACGACTCGAGCTTCACATCAACTTCAGATGTCTGGATGTTTCTGCACAGGTTTATTGATAATGCACAGGTTTATTAAAGCACATGTTTCTGCACAGGTCGATTAAAGCCCTGCAGACGGAGAGATCAGGCACAGGGAGTGATTGATGGCGATGGACGTGGTGTTTCAGTCGTCGTGTTTGAGTTTGCGGATCTTGCCCTTGTGTCGGTCGATCTCTCTCTGCAGACGCTCGACCTCCTTCTTATGATGGTCGATCTCTTCTTCATGGTGTTTCTTCAGAGCCGCCATCTGCTCCTTCTCCTTCTGCCTGTCAAACACATCCGTATTACTCGCGTGACCAACAGAAAACACGAGGGAAACGATGAGGTTGAAACTCACTTGAAGTATCGCTCCTCGTCGGCCGCCTGTTTCTTCCCGAACGCTCCTCCAGCTTCCCGAATCGAGCCGCCCGATCCTCCTCCTTTACCAGCTCCCGAACCCAGATCACCCAGCTGAGGGGGAGCATGAGAGGGTTAATTGTTTATTATTTCAATTAATCAGGTGAAATTGGCCTCAAACAATATGCAATAGGAAGTCAATAATCTTCTACGCCAGCGAAGATTACGCCAGGAAGAAATAAGACGAGGAAGATGCAAGGCAAGATGAACATAGAGCTGCTGGTCTCGTTGGTGTCGGAACATAAAGAACTATATGACAAACGCGACTACAAACATCTTGATGAAAGACAACTGTTATGGAGTGGTATTGCAGAGCAATTGGGCGCCATCTAATGTCAGGGAATGAATTTGCATGTTCACTCTCATCGTCAGCGAAAATCGCTTAGAAAAACGCTGGCAAATAACGTGCGCCGATATTCGTCCTGGTGTGTACGGCCCTTAACGTTACGTTCACACGGATTTCAGTGCAAACAAAGCTAAGGAACCTGCCAAACAAGTGCTAACGTAAGCTAAAATCCATGCCAACACATTTGGGCAAACGTAGGCTACTTAGATTTACTAACGTAACACTAAGACATTAACTGGTTGATAACGCACAATCACCTGTCGAAAAAAAGTGCTGCCAGCTCTGGATCCAGCTTGAACCCAATTAAATCACGTAAATCTACACCTTTCAAGATTGTAACTTGCGCGAGGGGTGGCGTGTGCACGACCTGTGATTGGCAGTCCGATCTCACACCCCCCTGTGCTGATTGGACCCGATGAACCGGAGCGGGGGAATTATGCAAAACAAGTAACACACTCCCCAGGTGGAGTTAGACTGGGCAACTCCGGTCCTCGAGGCCCACTGTCCTGCAGAGTTTAGCGACAACCCTAATAAAACACACCTGAACAAGCTAATCAATGTTTTCAGGATTACTAAAAACTAATTTGTCAGGGTTGGAGCTAAACTTTGAGGACCGGCGTTGTCACCCCTGAGTTAGAAGCTCGTTTTTTTGTTTTTCTAAAACCACTTTATTCATGTTGTTCTGTCGAATTATAGTGTAAATTGCACTGAATATGATAAAAAAGCGTTGCCGACGGCAGCTTTAACCTGATTGCTTACATGCTAGGCTGCCCTAAGTGGTTGCTAGGGCGTGAATATGAAGTAAGTATGTCACTACTTGTTGGCTGCATAATAGGCAGAGTGAAAAGAGCCCAACATTTTGTGCCAATGTTAAGTCTATGGGCATTTTTTTCGGCCGATTTATCGCCCGCCAGACGAACATCGTACAACCGATCGCTACGGAAAGTCACAGCACACCTCTCCTCAATAATACACACAATTTGACGCCTCAATCAGAGGTCTGTGATGTCAGCGTGTATTTTTTAACAGATGATTACGATTTTGTTTTTAAAAGGAGTTTTTAGTATGTTTTGTATGTATATGAGTAATTTAGTATGGCACACGGTTGCTAGGGTGCTGTAACTGGTTGCTATGGTGTGGCTATGAAGATTTTAGGCCATTACTCGTTGGCTGCTTGATTAAATAAATCCTCCTAGGGAGAGAGAGAGGTCTGCCCTACAGCAAAAGGGCAGCCAAACTTTGTAAGGAATAATAAGAAGAAGAAAAAGAAAAATAAGTATGGACAATAACAATAGTGTTGCTTTGCAAGCACCACTAATTAAAAATTCTAGAAAAGAAAAACAAAAGCAGAACTCACATTCACTCATCCGACTACATTATATTCCATTATTCTTCAGTTCCATGTAGAATTTTAAATGTAATTTAATGTCTAGCTAGAGTTAGTGCTCGCGATGCGCATGCGCCAATAGTGGAACACACACATTACAGCATTAGTAGATAAAACATTATTATTGTATGGAAGCTTGTTTCCGCCACAGATTAAAAAAAAGAAGGTAAATGTGACTTAGTTAACACATCCTTCAGTTAAGTGCTGCAGCCCGAAAATATTTCACCTCAGAAAAGAAACCGGTCATTAACTCATGAGCACTGTGGTTTATTTCCGGGAACACATAATGTGAATAACGACAGATGCAGTACACGATAAAGTCATACTCGGCATTCTCCTCAGGAAGCCGGTGTCCAGTACCTGATCTGATCCTCTCCTCAGCGGTGAGGTGAAATAGCCTCTCACACTGGCCCTCAGCAGCAGACGAGCCATGACTGAACACACACCACACACACTACAGCAGAGTTTATGCCCTTCCTGATCCTGGAGCAGAAGCAGCAGTTCGGAACACGGAAACAACCGACCACAGAATAAACTAGACGCCATCAAATCACAGCGTCATCAGCGCCACCTTGCGGCCGGAGACCAACGCATTGCGCATGTGCGCAGACACAGCCCGCTGAAGCCGTGCTTTGCTTTGTTTGGAGCAAACAATAGGCTATATTCCAAAAAAATATTCTAAAGAATAATGTATTCTTCATATTTAGTTTTATGTTAAGGTTTTCTTACACAAATAAAAGTTTCGTTTTCAAGAATATTTTCTCTATAACTCTGATGGAATAAAAAGATGAATGATGAAGATGATGAATCCAGTTTTTGAATGTCACCAGTGTAAATCTGAATTAGGGTCACGTGAGAATTGACAACGTTCACTAAGCGCATATGAATGAGACAGTTCACCAATTAGAGTTTCTTTCAGAATATAATATACCTGTAACTCCCGAAGAGTTTGCCACAGTTATGGATGCTATTCCATCTGGCATACTCATGCTTTTTAAAAATAATACTGTCTCTTTGAGTTCATTATCTTTGCCTGAACCTGTCAATACTCCTATTGGTGAGATATGTTTCACTGAAAAAAAAGGAAGAAATTATAAAGTAAGAGTTCTATTCCTTGAGAACATTATTTCTGTCCCTCCTGCAATGTCAATATTGGTATGGACTTTTTGATCATTTAAATTTAAATTTGATCATTTAAAAAAAAAAATATGGTCCATGCAACATAGGTTTCTCCTCACAAACAAAATCAAAGAAATATCCTTTAAATTAACTCATAATATTTACCCAATTAAAAATTTCCTTAAGAAAAAATATAGATCTGATTTTGACACAAATTGCTCTTTCTGTCAGAATGACACTGAAACTGTTCTTCACTTATTTTGGTCATGCAATTTTACTCGGCAACTTTGGAAAGATGTTAGTGCGTTTATCTCAAGCAATATCTGGAAGAATTTCTCCATGAATCCCAAAACCGTTATTTATTTATTTTTGTTTAAGCTGATTCAAATGCCGGCTTTATTATAAATCTACTTATTTTCTTGTGTAGATTTTATATTCACAAGTGTAAGTTTTCAAATTGTAAACCAATTTTTCCGGTGTTCTTGCATGAGATAAAACATTACTTCACTACAATTTCTTCCTCTCTTAACCCAAAAGCACTCAAAACATGTAAAATTTGTAAGTCCTACAATTTTTTACTTTATGTTTAGATTTATTTTCATCTATGTATTGCCCTCTTTTTATATTTTATTTTATTTTTTATTTTCCTGTTTATCGTTGTCTAATTTCTTTTTTGTGCTATTATGTTGTTATGTTTTTTTACTCTGTAAACTGAATGTTTAAATAAAGCATTAAAAAAGAGAACTTAAAAAAAAAAAGACAGTTCACCAATTATGGAGGTTACCGATAGCCTATTATATTTGACTACCTTATGTCCACATTAGCCAACTTCCTGCGTGAAAAGATCGTTTCGTCAAAATGAGCACAAATGTGGGTCGCAAGTTATAAAGTGTGTCTCGTTTTAAATCAAATATTGTAACAATGAAAGTATGACTGAACTGATTTGCAAAGGATCATATGTGTCTTTTATGAATAACAGATTTTTTTTTTGTTCAGCTGTGATTTGAAAAATCAATGTGGAAATCAATCAAATACAAAGAATAATAGATTAAAACATTATTACTGTTCTATTCTATTCTTGCTCTGTCTCTGTTCAGAACATTCTGTGGCAGCATTACTCACAGTCTCGCACACAATATGAATTGAGTTGTCAAGGCGACGAGTTCCGGAAGCAGTTGACCTGTCATCATCATCATCAGCGGGAAAGCCCCGTGACGTCACTAAAAACAGAGTACAGCTCAAACTCTGATTCATTCATTCATTCATTAAAAAAACTCTAAAATAAACCCTCTGATTCATTCAACTCATCCATCAGAATAAGTTTTTAAAAGGCACTGACTGTTCAGAGAGAAAGAGAGACTGCCTGTGCCACAGATTAGCCTACTTTACATACGACTGCAGGGTTAAGGACTAGTTAAAATAGAGGTGCAAAGTGGATGTTTTTAGGTCCTCAAGCCGGTGCACTACAAAAGGTGTCAGTTGATGACAAACCCTCTGCCTGTTGATGACAGTGATGATGTGGTCAGCAGGGGGCAGCGTTTCCAAACACATCCAGCCCTGAGATGCACTAACCTCACCTCATGTTCAGAAACTCAAGAGCTCAGTTAACTAGACTATACCCTTAACTAGACTGTTCAGTTAACTAGATTCCTCTAGTCTCTCCTGTTGACTAGCCTCTCCTGTTGACTAGTCTCTCCTGTTGACTAGTCTCTCCTGTTAACTAGTCTCTCCTGTTGACTAGTCTCTCCTGTTAACTAGTCTCTCCTGTTGACTAGTCTCTCCTGTTAACTAGTCTCTCCAGTTGACTAGTCTCTCCTGTTAACTAGTCTCTTCTGTTGACTAGTCTCTGTTGTTGACTAGTCTCTCCTGTTAACTAGTCTCTACTGTATACTAGTCTCTCCTGTTGACTAGTCTCTCCTGTTAACTAGTCTCTACTGTATACTAGTCTCTTCTGTTGACTAGTCTCTTCTGTTGATTAGTCTCTCCTGTTAACTAGTCTCTCCTGTATACTAGTCTCTCCTGTTGACTAGTCTCTCCTGTTAACTAGTCTCTCCTGTTGACTAGTCTCTCCTGTTGACTAGTCTCTTCTGTTGATTAGTATCTCCTGTTAACTAGTCTCTCCTGTTGACTAGTCTCCCCTGTTAACTAGTCTCTTCTGTTGACTAGTCTCTCGTCTTAACTAGTCTCTCCTGTATACTAGTCTCTCGTCTTAACTAGTCTCTCCTGTATACTAGTCTCTCATCTTAACTAGTCTCTCCTGTATACTAGGGTCTTTTTTTCCAAAACACACTTTGGCCAAAATGATTGGCGGCCCTAATATGTTTTATGAGAGAATGTCTCTGAAGTATATTCCCATTAACATAAATAACTTTTGCACACCAGTGTGACTAGGAACATGACATTTTCCAGCTATGACTTATGGAGTATAATTATGAGGAAACACAAAGGCCAAATTCCCTTCATCATCCATCACAGTGAAGAAGACAGTTCTGAAGAGCAGCAAAAGATTGTCGAGCAAAATAGAAAAACAGCTTTAGAAAACAACTAAAGCACTGAAAACCCCGTTTCCACCATCAGGGCAATAATGAATTAATTAAGAAGTTCCAATCAACTACAGAAGTGAATCTGTCTGGGAGAGGACGTGTGTTTATATGGTGCTAATGCAAGAGTTTCAGTGAACAAACACTCTCCAAGAGTCAGAGCTGGAGAATCTCAGAGATGAGGGAGTCCTAAAGCCTGTGTTGCTGTCGGCAGCTCTGGGAACTGGTTTAAGAGAAAAACTTCTTAAAACCGCTGCAATTTAGGAGAATGATGGTGAATCACAAGCGGTGATTATCTATTATCTGAGCTTATCAGGGTTGACCTGGGGTGACCTCTCATCAGGGGTCATCTCGATCACAGCATCTTTGAGAATACGTTGTTCTCTTACCTAAGAAGTTATTTTCCTGCTGCTGTAGGAGAAGTCTTTATCTGACCTTCATCATAATAGATGAGAGAGATCTGCTCATCTCACCTGGAGTGAATCACAGGAACTGTGTGATAATGTGCCGAACTCGCAGAGCATCCGGCCTCTTTATAAGGGCTTCCGTCGGCTCGCTGTCCTCCATTATATGTTCTCCTTTCTGCTCGGATCCACCGCTGCTGTTGCCGATGGAAACGGTTTCCTGGCAACCAGCATCTGCTGAGCGGCGACACACTGAGGTCGTTCTCCCGGTCCAACACCAGCCACACACACGTTCAGCTTGTTAAACACAGGTCCGGTGCGCTGATGTGACTCAGACTCATGAGCAGCTGCAGTCGGATCTGAACTCACTCTGAAACTATCCGAACTCAAAACTTTCTTTCTAAGTGTGTGTTTGGGACATTTCAATGAGGAGACTTTTGTTTTTGTAATCAGGCTCTCAAAAATTATATACAAATTTGGATTTAGATTTATCGGCCAAAACATCGGTTATCGGCTTTCAAATATAAAGAATTATCGGTTATCGATATCAGCTAAAGCGTTCAGATCAGTGCATCCCCACTTGATATTCAACAATATTATTGATTTTCTATAGCATGAGAACTTTTTAGATGTTCTTGGATGTTGGCATGCAGTTGCTAAGGTATTCTGAGTAGTTGCTATGCGGTTGCTAGGGTTGCTTGTGTGTGAGTCCTGCAGCCTCGGGTCTCCGGGATCCACTGGTCGGTCTGGTCCATCAGTGTGCATCTGTGGGATTTTCCACTGTTTTCCTCTGCAGGAGTGAGTCACCCACAGGGCTCCAGGACTGACTCATGAACACCTGAGAGCGAGTCGCTCCAGCCTCTTCTCAGCTGAGTGATGTGGAAGAATGGATTGAGTCCCAGTGGCCTCCGTCAAGAGCTGGTCCCTGCGGAGAAGAATTGCTCTCTGAATCTCCTGGCATTTGGCCGTGACGCAGAGACACAGCTGTAATCCACTTTCACATTCACATCAGCCAGATCACATGACTCACAATATTCAACAGCGCAATTACTTTCTCTGGGCTTGAATGAAGCAAGACAAAAACCCACACAAAGGTTTGAGTGGCACATTCATCACGTCATGAGGAATTAAATAACACCCCAGCACACAATTACTGAGAGTGTTTCTGCACTTACATCCAGGCCTCTCTGACACAGTGCATTATGGGTGAATGCCACGACTGACTGCATGACACACATGAGGTTTGACTCCAACAAAAGGACGGAAACGAATGGTGAGGGGAAGCGAGCGATGATCATCAACCCCAGCACTAGATGGTTTGACTTCAGTATTTTCATCTTCTAAATAGAGTTTATGCTTAAAACAAGAAATATCCGCCTTGAACTAGTTTTCCCTTTGAATTAAGATAATGGTTCTGACCCCACTGGCAGAAACTTCAATGTCATACATTTTAGACTCAATACGTTCAGTCGTTTTGCTTCTCAAGTAAATGTATCTGAATGTTTTTGCAGTGGCCTTGACTCGCTCTCATGGGACTTTACTTCTTACTTTTCTAACTGAAATAAACCTCAGACAATCATTCTTGTGTCCCATTCAGGTGTTCCTTTAAACTTCACCAGTCGTGTTTGTTTTAATAATGGACTGTGATTGATGTAATGCGTTAGTCGGGATATCCAGCGGTTCAGGCGTGTTTTTGCTCTCTTACATTTATAGATTCTTGTAAACAAAGGACATATTTCCTGAGAGAAGGAGCCTGATGCTAATGAGCAAAATACAGACAGTCATTAGTTTTATCCTGTTTAGTTGTGCAATCTCTTGCTCATATTCAGAACAAAATGGAAATAGGCCCATAGTGGAAAATAAGTGCAAACGATATTGATGACTCTAAATTAGACATTAAGCAAAGAACAAGACGTCTTACTTCGGCAGCATTTCTCAGAAACTACGATCATCATCATGACTGCTGTGTGTCAGTCGTACAGATCAACTGGTGCTTTCAGAACATTGATATGTTTGCTTGACCCGTGATCACGTGAGTTCGGAGCGGGACTGAGCAATGGCGGACGTCAGGGAGTCTTCGGGAAACCTGTTTGAAACTCATTATTTTTTCACACTTTCAAGTGAAGAACAGGCAGTCCGTAATTTTAAGTAATTTTATTTTATTAGAAACTAGACACTTTCAGCTTATTGTTCTTAAAACTGTACAATCACAAGAGGAGGTAAATCACACAGACTCTGGAGATTCAGACAGACATCGGGAAGCTCACGCTAACAGGAGACGCGAGGGATATCAGCACACACGCAGGTCTAAAAAACAAGACGACCGAGGGTTCAGTGTCTCAGCAATATGGAGAAATCAGTAAAAAACTCTAGGGCATTTCCCGAAGCACAGTCAGATGTATCTCTAAGCTATTACTCTGTGTAGATATCATATTTTTCTTTCCTGAAAGTTCTTTTAGCAGCAAGACACAACGTCTTGTTTTGTCCTTCATTTGATGGCTAATATAGTCCGAGAACAGTGTTGTCATAAAGGTTTCTATAGGCTCTATAAAGGCGATATAAAACTCTGAAAATGATTAAAAAGTTTCTGATGTCAGTCCTGCTCGGGCATCAAGCCTCTGTCCTCATATTGCACTGACGCCAGTCACGGTTTGGCAGATCTCCTGCACCGGGAGTCTCTCCCGTAACGTGCGCTGGGGATTCCTTCACAAGGCCGTAGAAAGAGCCGCTGGTGGGAATGGAGGGAACACAGTGATCTGATCCAATGGAGCGAAGGAGAAAACAACAGCGAGTCCAAGGCTACACAGTCACTGCTGCCCCGCCTACATTACCCAGAATGCCGAGCTCAAGCTGGGATATTTCATCCTGCTGCTGTCTTGGGAATGACGGAACAGTTTCATACAGTTCTTGAAACTAAACTTTGATTAAAACTGAAATATGCTCAAAATCATAACATGATCATAAGGACAAAGGAATCACAATAATGATAATAATAACTCACTACACTAATAACAGAGGAATCATGAAGCTCTTATAGTCTTTTTCAAGTTTTCAGTACAATTATTTCCCCAAAGTTTAATGGAAGCGTCCACGCAAAGCGCTAAAAACGAACACCACAGCGACGGCAGTTCATGTGTGTCCATTCGGCACAGCTCGCAACCCCTGGAGGCTCATGGGAGACGACGACGAG
The DNA here is from genome assembly GCF_988280905.1 of Pimephales promelas. Classification (NCBI taxonomy): domain Eukaryota; kingdom Metazoa; phylum Chordata; class Actinopteri; order Cypriniformes; family Leuciscidae; genus Pimephales; species Pimephales promelas. Next base: position 177,555 of record NC_142786.1, read on the forward strand.
ATCGCTCTGGAAGGGGCCCCTGAGCTCGAGCAGTCGAGCCTCCTCTGGGAAGAGTCGCCCATCCCAAACCGGAGCTGTGGAAAAATGAACGGGCACAGGCGGGTGTCCACCTCCTGGAAGAGTGTTGGGAAAAGCTCTCGATGAACCAACCAGAATCTCTCCTGATGCCTTCTGATGATCATCTTGAGCCGAGAGCTACTTCTGAAGCCGGAGAGACGCGTATTGAAATGACAGACGGGCACAGCACTCCCCTCTCGGGTTCCTCTCCGCCCTCTACATGCTCATCCCTTCATTTCCGCTCTCTTTCCTCAATAAAATGCAGACCGAGGTGTTCAGGGTTAGATGTGGATCCCTCACACCTCTGTCTGCAGGTCAATGATGTCTTGGCCCACAAGGGGAATGGATGCTCCGGGCTTCTCCCACTCCACACCCTCCAGAGGAGACGCCTGAAGCGGCTCCATGTCCTTTCTGACCCAGGCCGGAGGAGACGCCTGCGTCCGGCTCATGCTCTCCCAGGAGCGATCCATGGCTCCCTGCTGCTTATCCTGGAGAGAGACATTGGGAACAGAGTTAGAGTTGGCGTACTCGGCAGGGAGTGGGAAAACTTCGCAGGCAGTCAAAAGACTGGGACACTTACGCTGTGGTTTGTCTTGTCGCTTCCAGCAGAGGAGACGCTCCATCGGACAGACTGCGGAGAGAAAACGGCATTAATGCAAAGTCCGTGCCAAGAGGTTCCCATATGTTCTCGTTTCCAGAAAGTATTCAGAGTTCAGAGTCATGGAAAGTTCCTCTGGCTCACCTTGCTGTCGGACGCTGGTGACTCCCTGTCCTTCTCAGCGTGATGCATTTTTCTGTTGAGGTCCTGGAACATGTTCTGATGGCGTTTTCGGGTGTGCATGATTTTCTACGTGAGAGAGAAAGGGACGATTAATACATTCCTATTGCTGATGTGCGTTTAATTAACGCTACAAAACTCTGAAAATGAGTAATTACCTCGAAATCCAGTTCTGCGTACCGGGATTTCTGCCTCTGCAAGAGTGAAACAGGCAAACTTTAGTATTACATCATGCAATAATGATGTCATTCATAAGAGGAGGTGTTCATTAGGTGTGGCATCAGCAAGAATAAATGGTGCATCTTACCCCCTCGCTGACCTCCAAAGAGCTCATAGACAGGGTGGAGATGGTTTCGCTCTTGGACATCATGGAGTTCATGGAGTCGAAGGTGTCGCCCAGACTGCTGGTCACGTGACTCTCGCTGGAGATGTTGTGGATGTTCTGAATGGGCGAGTCACGCTCCGAGTACGATACGCTGACGCGGTCGGCGGGGAGCGTTTTGACGGCGTATGCGGCTTGCGGTTCGGCGAAGGTTCCGCCCAGATGCATGAGACGGGCCTGCGGGAGCTCGGTGCTGATGTTGTACTTGCCGGAGCCGCTGGAGTCGTCTTTGGGTTTGGCGCGGAGGGTGGAGGTGGTGTTGGGCAGGAGCACGTAACCGCTGCCGTCGGGACAGGCGCTCTCGGACTGAGCGAGGGCCAAATCCACATCCAGCTGCTTGAAGAGCTCGCTTTCACACACATACACGGGTTTCCCGCAGGACGGGTCGACCCCGCGACCTTTCTCTCTCCGCAGGGTGAGCGTGTGGCTGGAGTACTCGGGGACGGGGGGAAAGTGGCTCTTCCCGCTGGGGTTGGACGGAAGGGTGTGGAAGTTTGGGCCGAGGGGCAGGGCAAGCTGTGGCGGGGGCATCTTCTCCTCGGAGGAGCTCTTCGTTCCACCTGAAGGCAAGCGGAGACACAGGTGAGACCGAGGCATGTGGAATACAGTTATCATGAAGAGTTTCATACACTTTGTGGTTTGTTTGCTTACCTAGTCGGTTTGAGCTGCCATCCTTCTCAAAGTCAGACTGCACAAGAGAGAGAGATGAGAAATTCAATATTTGAAAGTCAAGTCAAGTCGCCTTCATTTATGAAGCACTTCTAACAAAATGGATCATTTTAAAGCAGCTTTACAGTTGAAAAATATTAGCCAATGTCAGCTTGTAAAAAGCAGGAGAATGCGTGTGTGTGCGCTCACCATGAGCTGTGTGTGGGCGTTCTGCAGGGAGCTTCCGGAATCGCCGTTCCCGTCGTCTTTACGATCCACCACACGGCATTTCACCGCCTCCTGAACCTGAAACACACACATATATGAGCTCTGGCACACTCAAACACACGTCAAACACACACGTGTGCTGCGGTCGTGAGCGTGCTGACCTCTCGGCGCAGGATGCAGTGCACCATAACGATGATGAATCCCTCGAGGGAGTCGAACACAGCGAAGAGGATCTGGAAGAGAGCGGAGCGTCGGTCCGTGATGGCCAACACCGCAGACATCCAGGTCAGAGCCAGGAGAGGCAGGACCACGCAGGAGCTCCACAGCGACGCCCTGCAGGACAGCGCCTTTAATAAGACACTCGGCTGGTGTGTACCGTGTGTTTAATTGGGTGTGTGTTCAGCGTTTCTTACCCAGCCCTCTCTTTCAGCTTGACGTCCGTGATGCCGTCCTTGGACACGAGCTTGTTGAAAACCAGAATACCAATCACCATGTTGACCTGAAACACACAGGAGACGTCAGTGAACGCTCTGTGAACAGTGAACAGGCATGTGCCGTCGATGCAATAATCACACAGTCAAGTCACCTTTACTTATACAGCGCTTTTTACAATACAGATAGTTTCAAAGCAGCCCATAACAGGAAAATAATGCAACAAAGTTTGTTTCTCGGAGAAGCTTTAGAAAGTTCAGTGATGCTTCCTATTTGTTGTTAAAAAAAGTTTTTAATTTAGTTCATTTATATATATATATATATATATATATATATAGTTGCTCTGGAGAAAACTGTGATGTCATCACACGGTTCAGTTCTCATATAAATGTGGCAATGCAGGAGATCAATAATGTTGTTGAATATTAAATGAAATGTTCACGCAGTGACCGCGAGCGTCTCCTCACCAGAACGACAGCAGCCGCCGGACCCACGAACGAGTACAAGAGCCCGCCCTCGAGAGACAGCCAGCAGCTGCGGAGAACAACACACACAGCGTTAAACACACTAAAACACACTCGGAAAGAGAGAGACGAGAGAATCGGGATGGGGAATACTCACTAGTTGACGGTGCCGTAGCCTTTGGCTTTGGTGAAGCCGACAGAAATGGCGACGACTAAAGCGGGCAGACCTGAGAGAGATCCAGAGAGAGAGAGAGAGAGAGTTAGACACCATCCCGACAGAGATCCGGCAGAATCAACACCAGAACACCAGAACACACACACACATGCACACACACATGCACACACACACACTCACCCCAGCCCAGGCACAGGAAGCGCTTGCGGATGATGCGGTTACGCAGGCGGCCTGTCACGGCCATGTAGGACTGCCACGCCTCGGTCAGGACCCAGCAGAACGAGGACAAGAAGAAGAAGTGCAGCAGCGCCGCCACCAGCGCACACATGACCTGAGCGAGAGAACGAGAGGTGAGCCGGGCCGTCACAGCTGACGAAGGTCAAGGGTCGGGATCGGGTTTGGTATCGGTATTGGTGTCGGGACCGGGATTGGGATCGGGATGATTATCAGGATCGGGATCAGGTTTGGGATCAGGATCGGGTTTGGGATCGGGTTTGGTATCGGGATCAGGATCAGGATGATGATCAGGAAAGGGATCGGTATTGGTGTCGGGATCAGGATCGGGTTTGGGATCGGGATGATGATCAGGATCAGGATTGGGATCGGGTTTGGGATCAGGATGATGATCAGGATCGGGGTCGGGTTTGGTATCGGGATCAGGATGATGATCAGGAAAGGGATCGGTATTGGAGTCGGGATCAGGATCGGGTTTGGGATCGGGATGATGATCAGGATCAGGATTGGGATCAGGTTTGGGATCAGGATGATGATCAGGATCGGGGTCGGGTTTGGTATCGGGATCAGGATCGGGATGATCAGGATCAGGGTCGGGATCAGGGTCGGCTCACCTTGTTGCGCACTTGCGTCTGACTGATCAGAATGAGGGCGTTGGAGCAGATGATTGACAGACAGAAGTTGATCAGGATCACTGAACGTTCAGAACGAATGTACCTGAGAAGAAAAAGACGATCAATGAAATCCAGTCTCCAAAAAGTTTGAAAACCCAAAATCCAAATGATTAATCAATCAATAAATTAATAAAATCAATCTACACATCTATAGACCATTTCACAAGATGTAAACAACACTGGTCCAGAAACACTTCCTGTTTCAGTTTGTAACTGTTTTCTTTATTTCACATGTAAAGAAAACATCCTAAAGATGTTTGTTTAACTTTTTGATTCAGTTTTAAATGTTCTGTTGGTTGTATTTCATCCCAGCTTTTATGTAGTGTTAAAAAAATGAAACAGGAAGTGCTTCTGGGCCAGTGTTGTTTACATCTTGTGAAATGGTCTATAAAACCAAGCAATTATGAAAAGTTTCTTACTTCCACACGGAGACATAGATGATGATGAGGAGGAGAAGGGTGAGGGACGACACCCCGCATCCCACTATCAGCGTAACCGACGGTAACAGAGACCTATCCATGTTCTGCGGAGAGACACAGTACCGTCAGTTTGAACACACACACACACACACACATCTCCCTCAGGACAGAATGACTGGCAGAAACAGGGCAGCTCATGTGAAGGAGAAGTGAAGGTGAGAGAGGCGCTCCACATTCCCTCACTGCTGCTCCACATTAGCACATTTAAACACGTGTGTGTGTGTGAGTGTGTGAGTGTCCTGCACGATTTTCACACACACACACACACACACACACACACACACACACACACACACACGATGAAGGCACGTCTTTTAATCAGCTTTGAACTGCACGACGCGTCAGAACAGTGTGCGTAAACGTAAGCGTTCTGTTTGGACGCGTCGCGTTGCAGTGCGAGGTGTTTTTTTCCTCTCGTGCTGATAACCGAATTACAGCGCGAGGCTGCGGATGAGGTTGCCATGGCAACTGCTTCTGCGCCAAAAATAAAAAAAATACATCGCAACATAAATTACATCGGATTACATCTATAAATGCATCAAAGCAAACAAATATACGCATGAAATACTATCAGGTCTATTATCGATCATCAGATTCCTGAAGAGAATTTAATTGTCCTGAAGAGAACCGATCGATCATCGAATATCCTCTATCAGCTGTCGATCAAATCGTCGTCATATAGGAAATCAAACGGACATTAAAGATAATCACATCCGATCAACCGACGGTTTTAATAAACGCTGTTATTGAAAGCATCGCTTAATTTTCACACATACGCGCGCGCGCTCGCGCGCACACACACACACACACACACACACACAGGTGATGGTCGGACACTCACCGGATCGGGGTTGGGTCGCGCGAGCAGGGCGAAGGTGGACAGTCCGTCACACACACATGTGGTTCTGGAGTCGCGCGACACGGATCTGCAGGCGCGCGCGGACCAGGAGCCGAGCAGGGACGCGCTGCGCGCACACAAACACACACACACACACGTTAGATACACTCTGAAATAAAGCTCACACACGCACAGCAGAGCAGCTCATGCTCATGCAGACCCACACACTCTTATGCTTTTGGCTTGCTTAGTTGGGGTTATTTAATATTTAATATTATTGATCTGTGTTGTACTACTTTCATGTTATCACTGTGAAGCTGCTTTGATACAATCTGTATTGTGAAAAGCGCTATATAAATAACTGTGACTTGACTTGACACTCTTACAGACAACTAGATGATTACCATATTTACATGCTACAGGCATTCAGAAGATTTTAAGATTTTAAAATGTTTTTTTGGTGATTTTATGTTGCACTCAGAACATTGAGTGAGTACTGTTGTAAATATATATATTCTTAATGTATAAATCCAGTGCAATTTTATTTTATTCTCTATTATTATTAAACTGCATATTCCTTCCTGTCACTATTCAGTTCTGCTGTGCACACTTATGCACACACACACACACACACACACACACACACAGAATCTGATCACACAGAAACTCAACTGTTTAAACGTGTGAGTGTGTGTTTGTGTAAGATGTTTAAGTGTATGCGTGCATAAGTGTGTGTGAGTGTGTGTTTGTGTATGTGTGAGTGTGTGACAGGCAGTGTTTGAGTGGGCAGAGATGGTGAAAAGAACCATTGAAAGGTTTTGAATGCGCTGTGAATATTCATAAGGTCATTAGTGATGAGTGGAGTGGGGGCGGAGACACATTAGAATATGATTAGCGGCTGTCAGGGAGGTGAGGAGATGACACAGTGTACGAGGGCAGAAGAGTGTGTGTGACCTTTAGAGCTAGAACAACACACACACACACACACACACACATCACAAGAGGTTCCACCCACCTCTCGCTCTCGTCCCAGGCGATGCAGGTCTCATTAACAGTGCCCTGCAGAGAGAGAGAGAGAGAGAGAGAGAGAGAGATAGTTAGGCGGTGTTTAATCTGTGTCATATGTCACTTCCTCCATGTTCTCAACACACACACACACACACACACAGGACAGAGCGAGTGATATGCTCTCAGTGACTCACGTTGTGCAGGTGAGGGAAGTCGATCTCGACAGGTGCCGACAGGAACCCAGGGTTGGGCTTCACCGTTACCGTGACAACCTTTGAGTTGAGCAGAGTGCTGTTGCTATGGAGATCAAGAACATCGATGATCAGAATCACTGTCATAGATCATGCATTTTATCACTTCATGCTGAACTGATAATTTGAGATATCATGAGATTTTCAAGTGTGTGTGTGTGTGTGTGTGTGTGTGTGTACCTCTGTAAGGACAGGATGGGACCCAGATTTCTGTAGAGAACGATACCGGTGACGAACCCTGTGCTCTGCTCAGCATCTACACACACATTCAGAGTTGCATTAGCCTCAGTACACAGATGTGTGTGTGTGTGTGTGTGTGTGTGTGAGTGAGTGAGTGTGTACCTGGCACGTCTAGACTCAGGGCGTTGCGGGACACTGTGATTTTCTCCTCTGAATTGCGAACCCAGTCGATCATCCCGCGCCAGCCCTTCAGGGGGAAGGTCACGTCAGAGGTCATGGTTCGGGGTCGCTTCTGGATGCTCAGCTCTGAAGGGGCGTCAGAAAACAACAGTCAAACACACACACACACACACACACACAGACTTCTTTCTTCTTGTATTCGTGACCCGTCTCACACTCACCAAGATTCTCGGTGACCTCGTAGATGTCCTGGAAATCTCTCATCTGACGCCCGATCATGTCGATGAAGTTCTCCACCAGACTGAAGAACTCCTTAATGTTTGCTCCCATCTGAAGCACAACACACACCAGCATGAATGACTTGTTGACTGATTCATTAGTGTGTGGGTGTGTGTGTTGGCACAGATTGGCACGTGGGCGCACTCGATTTCTCTGCTTCTTAATTTGGTATGAAGACACAACATGCATGTGTGAGAACATGTACGTCAGTGGAAATCACACACACTCACCAGTTGAGCTTCCTCCCATTTCTCTCGGTGTGCCTCCTGCAGTAAGTTGCTAATGGTGTGAGCGTAATTCTGCGGGTCAAACAATAGAAGCGCTATTAGATCAGATATAGAGTTTCCCATCACCGTGACATGCGTTGCTCAGCGGGACGGTGTTCACCTCCACATCTGCATTGCTCAGGCTCATCTTGGAGCCTCTGAAGATCTCCGTGCTGTTCCTCAGGACCTCCATCACTGCCAGCAGGTCTCCGCTGTACTTCGTGCTGTCGATCGATGCCATCCTCAGTTTGGACAGAACCTCAGACACGCCGTCCACCAGCTGACCGCTCTCAGACCGGGTCACGTGATCACGCGTCTGGGAAGAGAAGGACGGTTAGGAATCCAGTCCTCAAACATTTAAGCCAGTATTTATCACAAAAGGGTTTGAAGGAACTAGCCACCAGGGTGTTGACCCAAGAACTTAAATCGTTCCCAGTTCCTCCAGTACGGGAACACGCCGATACCCGGGAACTTATATTTCTAGAAACTATGAAGAGGTGCGAACGGCCCTAATGTTCTAGTATTTGGCTGATGGTGCTCACCAGGGTCTGGATGTCCAGGAATTCTTTGGAAACACATTTGATGTGAGTTGGGTTTTCCCAGAAGGCCAGACCCACGGCGTCCAGTGTGCATCTGCGGAGGATCAGGCCTGCGGGAGTCAAAGAGAGGAGGGTTAAAGACGGACTCTGTCCCTAAAGTCAGGCCAGCGACCCACATCGGATAGAGAAACTAGAGCGCTGCACGTGAGATCTGAGATCAGTACCTGTGGCATCGGACGGGCAGGGCACAGCAGCCGTGTCGCCCGCGGGCGTCTTCTTCCACACCACACTTCCGTAGTTCTCCTCTCCGCAGATCTCGTGAGGTTCTGACGACACATTTATAAGCAATTAAAAACACCGCCTCAAAATCAGTGCATGCATTACTGCGAGTAAAATCAGGTTTGAGGTTTCACCTGGGCACCGCTTCTCGTTGCAGTTTCGCATTTCTGATTTATCACCGTTGCAAGATTCTCCGCCAAAGAAAGGTCCTTCGCACACCCTCTGTCTGAGCTGATGACCTCCACCACAGGACTTACTGCAACTGCCCCACGAGCTCCACAGCAGCCACCTCCCGTCCACTAGAGGGCGACAACACGTCTCTCATTTAAACACTTGTTGAGAGATATTTAGGTGCAAAAACAACCACTATTGTCAAATACGATTGACAATTAGCATACAGTTTGGATTGGCGGTATGGTTCTGTTCTGGGCAAGAACTCCCTGCATGGATAAGAGCAGGGCAATAAGAGAAATAATAACCCCCTTAGGGTAAACAGAACAGAACCAACATGAATGTTTTGCAGATATAAGTCCAACATAATTTGAGAATTTCGTCTGATTCAAGGGGAATCAGAATACCGAACGCTGACAGGGCGAGAGGAGGAGCTGGGGATGGAGGAGGGGAACTATCTCCTGAGAAGCTGCTGATAATGCTGAAGGAGTTTATATATGTATACAGTGAGGGGACTCGTATTCCTATAGGTAGATGTGGATCAGCTAAGAGGTACTGATGCGAGCGTGACTAACATGACCTGTCAGAACTGACGCTACACTTGAACTCATATGCATATGTGAGGAATAGTGTACCTGGGCAGTCTCTGAGGAAGCAGTTGTTGGTTTCTAGCCATTCTCCCCTGCACTCTGAGCCTCCGTACGAGGGGCCGTTACACTCGCGGGTTCTCTGCATCGTTCCATTAGAGCAAGAGGAAGAGCAGGGAGTCCATGCAGACCAATCGTTCCAGGAACCATCAACTACAGAGCAGGGAAGATTAAAGCTGTTATTGAAAGGGCTTGAATTATAGAAGTGTACAGTGCCATCTGGTGTTGAGATCTGGAATAGTGATACTGACCAGGGCAGACGGCGATGTTGCAGAACTTGGTTTGTTTGGTGGGTCCGCGGCAGGGTTCTCCACCATTGCGGGGTTGTTTGCAGGTACGGACGCGATCACGGTATCCACGACCACATGTGGATGAGCACAAACTCCAGGGAGCCCATTCGTCCCACAATCCATTCACTGCGTGTGCAGAGTCGTCAGTCAAACACTCATCCCGTGATACGGACAAGTGAATATTGATGACTCTGAGTGTGTGTGTGATTTGAATTACCTGGGCAGACGGCAGTGTTGTTGCATGGCCGATTCTCTCTCAAAGGGCCGGTGCATTGGCTGCTGTGACCGGACATCATGCAGGAGCGTGCACGAGTTTGCCAGCCTTCACCGCAGCTCACAGAACACACACTCCATGAGGACCACGTGTCCTGCTGGGTTTCTTCTGCACGCACAGGAGAATAACAAGAGTTTGATTCAGCACACCACTTTCACTATTCCAGACTGCTTTTCTAGTGTTGCCATACACACCTTTCTGAGGGGCCTGATTAGCCATGATGGTGCCATCAGAGTCACGGCGCTGGCCGATGATGGAACGCAGACCTTGACTTCTCTGCCGCACTTGACCTGCACAAATCAACACAAACCAGGTGTAAGATCTGACAGCTCTCGCATTGACTGCAGGCACATTAATGCACATTGAACTGACCGATGCATGGCTGAGGGTTGCAGGAGCGTCCCTCCTCAACAACGCCCTCACACACGCCATCCTCAGGCTGGCAGGCGCGACTGCGCACCTGGACTCCACCGCCACACTCGCTACTGCACTCGGACCAGCGGCCCCATCCGTTCCAGCCTCCTGCAAACACAACACACACATATATACAATGAGTAATGCTGAAGAGGAGGAGGACAGAAGATTCACTGCAGATGAGTCATAATAATGCTGCCGTCAGTGCTGACACCTGCTGGCCAACTCTGGTTACTACACTCAAACTGCACCTTAGAGGCGTCAAATCTGCCTTATTGACAATCGATGCAGCATTGTTTTCTCATAAATGAAGGTTTTGATTTCAAAGAGGCTGGCTCTATAACAGCAGGGGGAACAGTCTCAAAGACAAACAAATGCTTTTTAACCTTTTCAAAACAAAATGGAGCTTTGAAGGCCAAATGCCAGGACGCTGCATGATACGGCCATCTGAAAGAGGGAATCGAGACGCTCTCTGGATGTGGTGTTTTGTAGCCCGGTGGGTTGCTATAACAACCTCAAGCACTGAGGCATTGATTTGTTTAGCGGAGGCTCGGGGAGCTCAACTATAGAGGAGAACCACATCCAGTCAAGTCAAGTCGTCTTCATTTATAAAGAACTTATATAGATTGTTTCAAAGAAGATTTACATTGATAAAATGAAATTAAAGGAACAGATTGTTTTTGCCTTAACAGCAGCTCTAGAATAAAGTTGTTGTCCAGCTCAAGTTTAACTTCCGTTGGAAAGATAAATAGTTATTAACTTGGGGGAGCTTACACGACACCACTTAAATTGAAAACAGAAAACTTTTACTATGTTTTTGAGGAGTGCGTTCAATTTTGCTTGCACTTTACCAAATAAATGGTATTCTCTCACACACTTACGCATGATCTCAGCATCGCGGCCGCTGTCTCTAGTGTTGGGCGTGCACTTCTCGGTGTAGACTCCGCCTCTGTAACAGCCACCGTTCTTCCTCTTGGGCGGTTCCCAGCACTGGCAGGGGGTCATCATGATGCCACAGGGGTTTCCGTGGGTGCTGGTCGACAGGCAATCTTCCAACCATTGGCACAGCATCTCGCAGGCAGGCATACTGGGGTTCCTCTTTCCCACGACCAGAAACTCAGCGCCGAACTGGCTGCCTTCGTCGCTCCCCTCGTCTTCCTCCACACCGAGACTCGGCGTCACCTTCCGCACCTGCAGGAACTGTTTGCTGGACTCCAGGTAGGCCACGGTGGAGGAAGCGTCGCACAGGCGCACCACCTCGTCGAAGCTCTCCATGCCCAGGTACGTGCGCGAGGTCTCCAGGAAGGAGTCAAACTGGAAGGTTCGGATCTGTCGAGGGGTGCAGGTCTCAGTAGGCTTGGTGATCTTCATGTAGACGGTGTAGCGACGGGGATCGGGGTTCTGCAGGGTCCAGGAGCACGGGGACGACGGCAGGGCGGTCTTAGAGGAGAACACACCGAAGAACCGACTCTGCTCCAGGGTGGCACAGGTGGCAGAGGCCGGGCCGGAGGGAGTGGAGATGCCCGGGGTAAACATCACACACATGCACGCGCACAGCGCCAACGGGATAAGCCGCCGCTCCATGTTCTTGCTTCGGGACGGGTGGATCCTTTGATTCGAGTGCTTTCGACTTGCCTGGGGTTCTTTGATCTGAAAGGGTTTGATCTGTTCTCTACCACGAATACGGGTTTAATTCTTCACTTGACTGATAAGGACATATCTGTGGGGAAAACAACATACAGAAGGGATTCAGAGTTAGCACTTGTCAATCATAGGCATTGAAATTATCATACTGTCTGCCATCTGAATCATATCTGTAGTCGAGAGCTGCACCCTCCATTAGTGTGCGTTCGAAAGAAAATGAGACCTGTCAGTGCTAATGCGCACACTGCCATTACACTCAGACTATAATTGCAGTGCCCTTCACAGGAATCTCTCCCTGCATCGCTCTCTCGGTCTCTCCTGCCCACGCTTTCACACGTGGCCGAGCCGATTGCGTCAAACTGACGTCCGTGAAGACTCAGCTCGCACCCACTGAAGTTCAGCGCCGCTCGGCTTCTTGCAGGGAGAGGGGAGGATGTTTCAGCCCCTCCCTGACAGAATGCAGGGTTTGCAGAACTTTAGTGTTGTTGCCATAGCTACAGGTGCTCGAGACACAGGTCTGCTGTGTGTGTGTGTGTCTCTTTCCAAGCACAATCCCTCGCTCTGTTCCAGAACTTCTCCCTCTTTCGCTCAAAGACACTCTTTCAGCATTGGGATGAGAGAGAGAGTGCAGCTGTGACCCCATCGTCTTCATCATCACCTTCATCTTTCTACATTGTTCTGAACTGTTAATGTGCGGCTAAAAAAACTAAAGCTCAACAGTTGTATAATATTAAATAAAGTGTTGCTCTGTTGAGCGAGTCAGATGCACCTCTAATGCACTGAATCAGAGCCCATTGAATCTGAGAGACCGGAAAGCATTGACTCCACAGAAAATGAGGGTACTTCAGCTCTGCCACTCAACCTCTTTTCATGCCCCAAATAGGGGGCTGAAATTGCACATAATAAGTGTAGTTATGGAACCAGCTGATGTTTGAGGGAGTTATGAGGAAGAGTGAGAGGAAGATGCACAGAGTTCAACCCCTGGTGAAGATCCCATCCTGGAATCAGATTGTGACTGATCTTAACAAACACTGAGACTTTGTATGTAATCCTGGGAAAGTCTGAGACATGCAGAGCTTGGCAAGCACAGCGGAGCCATCTGTGAGCTCTGATTAATGCGTGTCCACACACACACACTTTTTGACAATTTCACTCATTTAAGACACACACTTGCAGGACAAAAACATTCATCTGCATGCTGAAATCAGAATGAGTTTAACTGTGAATTGCAACACATTAACCAATCAAACTGTTTGCAGTAAGATGCAATCAAATAAGAAATCTTTGCAACATGCAAACAATCACAAATGACTCTCACTCGTTCTCAGTATAGTTCTCGGCATACTCACAATGCATTTTTAAAACATTGCTGCTGTAAGCATAAGTATATATTCTACTGTTAATACAAGAAAACGTTTGCAAAGGTTTATGAAGCTCAAGAGATATTCTCAGACTCAGACCAGCCCACAGACGCGACGCGAGCGCTTCAGCACCGCGGACAGCGACACGGGTTCAGGATTTGATAAAAGCAGCTAAATAAACTCTCGAATTGTGTCAGTACTTTACTCGCACTGCATTTAGAGAACATTTCTGCAATAAGCATACGTATATGTTCTACTGTTAACATTAGAAAACGTTTGCAAAAGTTTATGAAGCTCAAGAGTTCTTCACAATAGCGGAAGATCAGCTCATAGACGCTTCAGCACTCGTTTCAGCACTAGTTTCAGCACTCGTTTCAGCACTCGTTTCACGCTATAATTGCACACAGTACATGATTGCATTCGTTTCATCCGTACATGGATGCAAGCACCACTGAACAAAACCTCCTCGACCACATGTGCATCAAGCAAACACGAGCTTCTGTTACCTGTGTGAGTTACTCTAGCGTGTCAAAAAAGCGCGCTCCATCCGACAGTCTCAAAGTCTTCCGCGGGAACGGGTCCGAACGGGTCCAGGTGTCCCGGGGTGGATGTCCAAGTCTCGGTGCACTTCACTTCCACAAGCGCAACTGCACAAAGCGACTCTGATCAAACTCCAGAGAGTTTACTACCAACCTCTTCTGTTGCTCCTGCTGTATTCCAGTGAGAGCGAGTAAGCTCGCAAGGGTTCTGCTTCTGGTTCTGGTTCTGGTTGTCCTGTCACGGTTGGTACTTGTACTCTCGGCTTCGGAGTCTTGCTGCTTGTGGTCTGAAGTGTGTGTTCAGTCGGAGTGGCGTGTGGCCTCCTCGCGCTGCCTTATAAACCCCTCCGCCCTGCGTGGATCGCGCGCACCGCTGAATGAGACAGCGCGCGGGGGAGAGTGCGATTGCGTGCGTGTGTGTGTGCGTGTGTGTGTGTGTGTGTGTGTGTGTGTGTGTGTGTGTGTGTGTGTGTGTGTGCGTATACAGGGAGACGAGAGAAAGTGCGCACAGATTAACGCGGGACCGGAACAAGAGACTTTCTCTCGCTCGTTACATCATTACACCTGTTTGCCTACACTGATCAATACGACATTAATTAAACGATCAGCGATCAATCAAACCGTGTCAACAACATTATAGCACAATAACCGCACAATAATGCGATACAGACGAACACAATTAACATATCACAACAACATAGACATGCCAGAACGCGAGTACAGAATAATACCACAATTAAGTCAGAATGCAATAAATACTTGTATATATTAGTATATATCAGTAGGCTATATATATTATTATTAGTATGTATTATATATATATATATATATATATATATATATATATATATATATATATATATATATATATATGTATATATATATATATATATATTATATATTATTAGTTCAATAATAAAATAATTATATTATTATTGTTATTATTATTACTATTTGATGATATTACATTTATCTGCTTTTACAGTGTTTGTGTGTGAGAGAGAGAGAGAGAGAGTGTGTGTGTGTGTGTGTGTGTGTGTGTGTGTGTGTGTGTGTGTGTGCGCGTGTGTGTAAGAGTGAGTGTGTGTGAGAGAGTGTGTATGTGTGTGTGTAAGAGTGAGTGTGTGTGCGCGCGGGGGATTAGGGCCGATTTTTTTCTCATTTAACTTTGACAATGTCTCACGTGTTTTTTTTTACTTGTTGTGTGTGTGTGTGTGTGTGTGTGTGTGTGTGTGTGTGTGTGTGTGTGTGTGTGTGTGTGTGTGTGTGTGGCCAAGTGAAGTCTTAGATATTTGTTTTTCTCTTCGTCATGCGAAGCCCTGGAACAAGCGCGTGCCCGCGGGCTGTGGGTGTGCGCGCGCTTCTCGCCAGGAGAGCCTCGCGGGGGCGAGCGAGTCGGTGGATTCTTCCAGACCCGCCAACATTACAACATTACCACAACATCTCCACAACATCTCCACAACATTACCACGGTAAGTCCTGCACACGTGTTTCCATCCTTACACCAGCCCGTGAATCTGCGCTGAATTCCCTCACAGTCACTCAAGAACTTCAGCAAACTCTCGGACAGTGTGTGTGTGTGTGCGTGTGTGTGTGTTACTCATCAGCGGAAGCACAGGTAGGGAAACACTTATTCAGTCATGTGTGATTCACTCTGAGAGATTGAATGCAGGAACACCTCCAACACCGCGGTTAATATCAGCCGGTCAGACCTCTGCACACACACTCAACTCCGGCCACAGACTGGAGGATTAGACCCCCCCCCCCCCCCCCCCACACACACACACACACACACTCTTATACACACACTCTTCACTATGATCATCATCTTCATCATGATCATCCTCCTCATCTTCAGGTGCAGTTCTGCGCTACTGCCTCTAGAGGGCGTGATGCTCCACTCGCTCACACACACACAACACACACTTATTACAGCAAACCACACACTTCATGTCCAGATCATATCTCACCCAAATGTTCATTTTAATAAAAACAATTTTTTATAGGAAATTCCAAGATATTTAAGAACCCCATCCCTAAGTTCTCCTTACTGTAATGTGAAAAAATATAGTACAATATTTAAAAGAAATGTGTAAATCTTGTAGGTTTATCAGTATAAATTGGTGATTTTGTACATCATGATATTCAAGTTTTTCATTGATAAAGAGAGTTTTGAACCCGAGACCCCCTCTGTCCCATCTCTGTGTAACTGTTTGCTGTAATATGTTTGTGTTGTATTGTCTTGTGTTGTGTTGTTTTTGTTGTCTTGTTTGTGTTGTCTTGTGCTGTTTGTGTTGTGTTGTTTGTGTAGTGTTGTTGTGTTGTTGTCTTGTGCTGTTTGTGTTGTTTGTGTTGTGTTGTTTGTGTAGTGTTGTTGTGTTGTTGTCTTGTGCTGTTTGTGTTGTTTGTGTTGTGTTGTTTGTGTAGTGTTGTTGTGTTGTTGTCTTGTGCTGTTTGTGTTGTTTGTGTTGTGTTGTTTGTGTAGTGTTGTTGTGTTGTTGTCTTGTGCTGTTTGTGTTGTTTGTGTTGTGTTGTTTGTGTAGTGTTGTTGTCTTGTGCTGTTTGTGTTGTTTGTGTTGTGTTGTTTGTGTAGTGTTGTTGTCTTGTGCTGTTGGTGTTGTTTGTGTTGTGTTGTTTGTGTAGTGTTGTTGTGTTGTGTTGTTAATCTCTTTTAACTCTGCCTTGGTCAGCCAGTGCGGCTGTAACATGTTTGTGTTGTTTGTGTTGTGTTGTTGTGTTGTTTGTGTTGTTTGTGTAGTGTTGTTGTGTTGTTTGTGTTGTTTGTGTAGTGTTGTTGTGTTGTTTGTGTTGTCTTATGTTGTGTTATTTGTGTAGTGTTGTTGTGTTGTTTGTGTTGTTTGTGTAGTGTTGTTGTGTTGTTTGTGTTGTCTTATGTTGTGTTATTTGTGTAGTGTTGTTGTGTTGTTTGTGTTGTTTGTGTAGTGTTGTTGTGTTGTTTGTGTTGTCTTATGTTGTGTTATTTGTGTTGTGTTGTTTGTGTTGTCTTGTACTGTTTGTGTTGTTGTGTTGTTGTGTTGTGTTGTTTTGTGTTGTGTTGTTGTGTTGTTAATCTCTGTAACATGTGCTTTATAGATAAAAGGAGCTTGATCTTGATATGATTTGTTTTAGTAAATTGAATAAATGACCAGGTCAAGATGACTGACTTTGATCGAGATGAGAAATGGGGCTAAATGGAATTAATTGTCATTAAAATATATATATTTGTGATATTATGTTGAAAAAGAGGAAAAACTTTACAATAGATTCACCCAATTACCAGACGACACAAAAGCTGACATTCAGACTGTGTGTGTGTGTGTGTGTGTGTGTGTGTGTGTGTTTGTCTGAAGCTGCAGTTCTGGCGGGTCTTGAAATGGGTCAACCAGCCCGACTGACCGGAAATTACTGTCAAACACACACAATACAACAGTCATCAGTCAGGACGAGGTGTTCTCTCACTCGCACACACGCACACGCACACACACGCACACACGCACACGCACACACACAAAAGAGCCAGGAATCAATTTCATGATGGTTTTTCAAATGCGTTTCAAAGAAGGAGAAGAACTGAGAAGAGAAACTCAGGCTTGTGTATCAGTGCAACCCGGTCTCATCCCAAGATGTCATATAACTGACGTTTTGGGACGTCTTTTGACCATACGTCAATATTCGCCTTTTTAGGGCCCCCTTAAATGTCGGTAGATGAGGTTATGGGATCCTAACTCTACCCCAGACCTAAACCTAACCCTAAACCTAACTGACGTTAAAGGTAAAGCGTCAGTTGTATGACGGCCCGGGATCGCCATCTACCGACGTTTAAGGGGGCCCTAAAAAGGCGGATATTGACGTACGGTCAAAAAACGTCCCAAGACGTCAGTTATATGACTTTTTGGGATGAGACGGTGTTAATCAGTGAGAGCGTGGGATCAGTGGACATGTATCGCACTAACGGAAATATTTAACGTCTTTCTGACCAATGAGAAAATACCAAATTTCATGCAAAAAGAAGTGTATCCTGAATCGCATCCTGCCATGGCTCTGCCAAATGAACATATTGTCAGAATAACTAAAATGAGCATGTCTTCTGCTTGAAAACAGCAGTCGATGATTTTAAGCACGAATCCAGCGAGTTTTATGCAGTTTTCCTAGACTTCCGCGATGCAACACCAAGTGTGCTGTGTTTTAAGAGAGACGCAGTGGAGGCAACAGGTGGGATCAAGCCAAGAAGCACAAGCAACCCTCCTTTTCCATCATGGGCAATGAAACTAAAGTGTGTGTGCGGTACTACTGCTACCTTGGACAACAGTTCAACATCGCGGACGAATGGGAAGAGCAAACGCATGAACTTAGCAGTGAATACTGCACACGGCTGGACACGGTGGACTCATCCCCCCTCCCTGTCATGATGACTCTACAGGCCAGAAGAGAGATTGCTCTTTCCAAAATACAGCATCTCTTTGCAAACTTCATATCCCCAAATGCACCTTAAATGAGCTGAATAATAAGACCGCAGGCCTGGTGAGACGCTGGATAGGATTAAATGCACACTCGGCATAGATGTCCTGTTTCACAGGTCTAGAGAGGGAGGGCTGGGCGTGTGTAAGCCCCTTGTGACGGATGTTAAACAATGACGACGCAGCCTCACTTCTACTACATCTGGGGCAAAGAGGACTGTGCATCGCCGCCATGCCCGTATCGTGGAGCTCACAGACAATGTCAACTTTACCACAATCCATTGCAACGAAAAGATCAACATAGACTGGATCCACACGAACAGTGCACTACACTGGAAACTGCCATAAATCACTTTCTAAATTCACCTGACATAGTTGTAATTAATGAACACACCAAAGCCGTGACAATAATAGAAATCGGTTGCTCTTTTGATGCTTACATGGACATCTGCTATGCTTCAAACCTGCTGAAACATCAAGCATGGTACAATGTCCTCAATGACTTTGGCTATTCTTGTAAAGTTCTTGCCCTTATTTTTGCTAGTTTAGGCCATGAGCGCAAGCTGTGTGTAAGAGGCCTGCAGATTTGCGGACTATATAAGAACAATTATGCCATGATATATGCTTATCTTTTAATTCAAATAATTTAATAATAATAATTTAATAGTTTAATTTAAAGAATTTAAATGTGTGTGTATATGATCTCTCGTTCTGATCTCAGGAAAAGAAGGAAATAGAATGAAAAAGAAGCACATGAATATACCTTTACATAGAGAGTATATGAGTGAGGACAGATGGATCTGCTTCTTCTATATGGGAGATATTAATACATGTTTTTAATCCACCATTATTCTGGACTAAACAGGTAATGACACAAGAGATGACTGGTTATTCTGGTCTTCACACACTTCTTCAAGGATCCTTCATCTCTGAATAAACGTCTATTTCATCTATCATCTATCTGTCCGTGCGTCATTCATATTCACGCTGACTCCAGCAAATCCCCAACACACGGATCTCATCTGTCTTTTTTAAGATCTTAAGAGGGTTTGTGTGATGGGGACTCTAAAGAGAGATCTCTTTCACAGCTCACAAAGACACTCCAGCTCTCGCTAACAGCAGGAGCGGCGACAGGAGCGAACGACAGGAGCGGGTGACAGGAGCGGGCGACAGGAGAGGGTGACAGGAGAGGAGCGGGCGACAGGGGTGGACGACAGGACAGGACGACAGATAGACAGACAGAAATACAAACAGAGATATATAGACAGATAGACAGAAAGATAAATAAATAGATAGACAGACAGTGATATACAGACAGATAGAGAGACAGATAGACAGAGTTATAGACAGACAGATAAATAAAAAAAGAGATAGACAGACAAATACATAGATAGACAGAAAGAAATACAGACAGAAAGATAGATAGATAGATAGATAGATAGATAGATAGATAGATAGATAGATAGATAGATAGATAGATAGATAGATAGATAGTTAGTCTTGGCTGTCGCTCTGATAAGATCAATATTCAGACAGATATAGATAGACAGACAGACAGTGTTTCCGGTGTGAAAGTCCCTGATGTGATTCAGTAAATGAAGTCAAAGAACTGAATGTGAGATTCATTAGAGTCATAATTAACCGGTGGGCTCATTTCAGGTGAACACACACACACACACACACACACACAGGTTTCATTGCTCATGCTGCTACTGAGAAAGAGACACACACACAGAAGAATCATCAAGATTCAAGGATTCACCTTCAGACAAACAAAAGAAAGAAAGTCAGAGAGAAATCCAGAGAGACGAGAGAGACAGAGACAGGTTCTCTCTCTGTGTGTGTGTGTGTGTGTGTGTGTGTGTGTGTTAGCTGCACTTCCTGTTAGTCCATATATAGGCCTCAGGAAGTGAGGTGAGGAAGAATGAGTCAGCAATGCCTCCTCCCACTGCTGTGTGTGTGTGTGTGTGTGTGTGTGTGTGTGCTGCAGGAATAAAGACTCAACAGAATGAGAAAGAAAAACAAAAGGAGCTGCGAGAGCATCGACCATCATCAGTCACTGTATACAAATTATTTAGGGACTACCATGAAAAGAATATTCAGTTTACAAGAAGAAGGTCCTGCATTCGTCAACATGAACTAATAATACAAATACTTTTACAGCATTTTAACATTTTTGTTACATTTTTTATTAACTTTAGTCAATGTTAATCTAATCAACGCTTACTAGTACATCATCAGTGGGAATAGAGGAGTTCAGTAATGAACAGCATGTGAGAAATAATGTGTTTTTGAACACTAAGATATGTCAACCTAGTCTCTAACAAAAGTATCTGTTAACATCAGTGAATGAAACATGAACTATGATCTAACAATGAACATAGTATTTTATTAACAAAGATTAATAAATGATACTGTGAGAAATGTGTAACACGGTTGCAATACATTAACTAAAATTAACTTATCGGATTGTATTGTAAAGTGTTACCAGCATACTTAACTAACTTTAGTGGAGCTAGTTGACCATGGTAGGTTAGGCGAGATAAGAAGATCTGCTGGTGACCAGTAAGACCAGTCTCTTCTCTTCAGTCGTCTCACCATCGCGTTCACTACGGTAGGGTTACGCTGCGTTCACACCGGACGCGAATAGCGCGTCAAATTCGCGCCTGACGCGTCTAGTTTGACGCTTGACCACTTTGTGTTAATTCGCATGTCAAGAGTGAAACTGACGCGCGTAAAAACAAAAGTTTGAAGCAAAATGCACACGTGTGACGCGCGTCAGGATCGAAATCTGTTGGCGGCCATTGTTTTTATGTCGACCGAGCATTCATGAAGAGTTACCGCTCTGTGTTTACGCCGTATTTGTGTCCACCGGACCCTTCGGAGGCGAATTGTTTGGCGAGTTTCAGCATTTGCTCGCTCCAGGAGCTGCGCTGGATGACGGCCGCTATCAGCGCTACTTCCGCCTGTCCCGCGTCCGGTTTGATGACCTGTTGTCCCGCATCGCAGCAAGGATCACCCTCGCCCTCATCCATATAATCTAATCTGTCATTTATTTTTGTTTGATGATAAATAGAGCCAGCCTTCAAGAGTTATTAACCTGTCCTGTGATTTTTTTCTCTCTCACGTCCAGACACGAACTTACGCACATGTATGTTGGTTGTCTTTACATCATAATAATATTTCATATAATATAGATATGGAATGAATAACATTCAATACAACATGAATATGTCTCGTATATAGAAATAAAGTTTTAAGTGATAAAATATTTGCTTTGTTGTGCATAACCATGTATTTAGTCATATTACAAAATAATTTATTGAAGCATCCAGACACTTCACCATGTGAGCAAGCAGCTAGGCTCCTGATTGGTTAACGCGGCGCGATTTGACGCCAAAGTTCAGATTTTTCAACTCGGGTGGCAGACGCGAATTCGCGTCAAACGCGTCAATGCACAAATAGCACTAACTAAACCATTCACGCTTAACGCGCCAGACGCTCAATTCGCGCCTTCCGCACCGCGCTCTATTCCTCATTCGATTTTTTACGCGGGTAACGCGTCTTTGCATTGACTTAACATTGAAATCATTCGCGCCTGAGGTACTATTCGTGTCCGGGGTGAACGCACCATTAGAGTTAGGGTTAGGGTTAGGGTTAGGTTGAGCGGGGTTAGGGGTTGGGGTTAGGGGTTAGGGTTAAGTTAGGTTGAGTGGGGTTAGGGGTTAGGGTTAGAGGTTAGGGGTTAGGGGTTAGGGTTAGGTTGAGCGGGGTTAGAGGTTAGGGGTTAGGGGTTAGGGTTAGGTTGAGCGACTTTCGGTCGTTTGTGTTCTGGTGTGTCTAAAATCATCTTATATTTTGTTTATCTTCCCCAGGAGAAGTTGGACTCTCATCCGTCTCAACATCCACCTCGAAACCCTCTGTTGACTTCAGTACACTGAACAACCCTTGCCTTGTTTGACCTCAGGCATGAGTGGGTTAGGGAGGGTTAGGTTTATAAAGCGCTTTTAACAATGTAGTTTGTTCCAAAGTGGCTTTAGAGTGATAAGAGGAAAGAAGAAGTGGCTCAAACCGACAGGCCCGACCAACCTTAGTTTGTCTCAGTCAGTCCTCTCTTAAATACAACAACCCTCTCCACACCACACACACACACACACACACACACACACACACACACACACACACACACACACACACACATCTTACTGTAACAGCAAATACACACATCTAAATATAGCGGACTGATGTGTTTTGGAGTGTGTAATAGTCTTATGTTCGTGTGTGACGTCACAGCTCAGGATAGTCTCTCAAAGACTTATTAATAGTGACTCTGAAAATGAAACTGAGGTATGAGTGTTTCATCGTCAAACAAGAGACACACTTTAATAACATCAGGACTCGGGAGAACGTCACGCGAACGACAGCCGATCCACGGCCTAAAAACAGAATCACACACAGATGTGATGCTCATAATAACACACTTTACAGACGACAGGAGAACTGAACAACACAGACGATTCCCAGAACACGGCGTCTTATAATAATGATGATGATGATGATGGAGTCGGTGTAATCAGACTGTTTACCGACAGCCGAGGAACGAGCCGCTGATCAACATCACCAAAACACACCATACTGGACACTCATCAGCTGCGCACAGGACCTGTTATTCTCTCCTCATTTTCTGGATGAAATCACTTATGAGGCATTTTATAGATGTGTGTGTGTGTGTGTGTGTGTGTGTGTGTGTTTTATTTGCATATTTAGTTTTAGTAGAAGTGTTCATCACTGTTGATGCTCACACACTTCATATTCATATTTCACTCTCGGTGCTCTTTAAACAGAGATGAACGATTCCTTGAGTCGCTCTCAAAGGCATCGTTCAATCATATCATTCTGTCATCAATTTATTTGATTTAATTACACATTTAATTACTTGTTTCTTAATTTTAATTTTATGTTTAATTATTTTCTTATTTATTAACACATATGAACTGAAATGAGACGGTTCTTGGATTCTGAATTTAGCCAAAACCTGCTTCACACACACACACACACACACACACACACACACACACGGTCTCACTCTACCTTTTCATTATCATCAGAGCTAACACATCCTGTAGTGACTCAGAAGACACAAAAATAACCTGTAAACTCAAAAACAGATCTTACTAAAAATTTTCTTCAATTTCCGCTCCTTATTTACTACCCTGACCACACACACACACACACACACACACACACTCATTGTGTGTCAGCGGTGCTCCACTTCACCCCCACAGCACTGACAGCACACACTCACCAACGGATGAAGCGCACTGAGATTTTAGTTTGAACCTTCAAACGTAAATTTATAATACCAAAAATATATTTCCAATCTTACATTTTTTTCGAAGTATTCTAAGTATATAAAAAAAAGTTTACATGTCTTTTCTGACCCCACTGCCAGATTTAATCCAGTTTTCAGCACAAACTCACGTCTGATACATTAAAAATCAAAACTTCATATGTTGTCATGTTTGGCAGTGTAAGGTGAAGCCGCACAGCGAGTAATAAAGAGCAGATTCTGTGTGTGTGTGTGAAGCTCACCCTTCCCCGCGCGACCAACACACTGCTATTCCTGATCCGTGCGTCATTCACAGATTATTAATTACACTACAATAAAACTTTCATTTCTTCACACTTCACAAGTCTGAGAGAGTCCAGTATAGACGCAGTGTTTGTGTGTGTGTGTGTGTGTGTGTGTGTGTGTGCTGTGAGACAGACTGAGTTCAGCAGGATTTCAAGGTAAACGTGTGTGTGTGTGTGTTCAGAGGGTCAGATGAAAAGAACACACACTCCAGACGACGCTTGACCCAGATCCGGATCCTTCTGCAGGACACACACCGACTCACAATTGCATTCTGGGATTACCAGGAGCCTGACACACACTCTTACAAATGACGGTTCAACAGTTTCGGCCAATCCCAACACGGACTCCACACAGCCGGATGTGGGCCGGACCTGAGCCGACACTGTGGCTGTCTGGGATGGCTCTACGAAGAACTCTTAACATGCATATAACCACTAACGGCTCTTTAGACACCCCCCCCCCCACACACACACACACACACACATCCCCCCCGCGGCCGATGAAGCTGAAGCGAGTGTTTACTGAATCACATGTTCCACTGATGCTGTGAATCTCAACAGACTGTGTGATGATGATGGAGAGACTTTATAAACAATATCTGTCATGAATCCATGACAACTGAGATTAAATTAGCACTCGGCTGACACACACACACACACACACACACACACACACACATGATGCATCATCTGAACACACAGACTTCCTCCTCCGAACAGAGCAGGGCATTCTGGGAGCTGGCAGACGGTCACTGACGCCACCTCATGCTGCAGGGACATTTCCACACACACACACACACACACAGACATAGAGACACACACACACACACACACACACAGAGAAGGTTAGCACTGCGATCTTCTGCCGTTTCTGCTCATATTGTTGTGTAAGTGTCTTGAAGTGTCAGTTCAGGGCCGAGGTCACGCTCTCTCTCACACACACACACACACACACACACACACACACACACTGCACTTCTGAAGTCAATTATCTGGCCTCTGAGTGTCTGTAATCACCTGGTCATGATCTGCTGCTGAAATGACCAATAATAAAGCGTCACGGCTCACATTAGCGTAGCATTAGCGGTCTTTGTGTGCGAGAGCGAGATGATGAGCCTCTTCCTCACAGGTCGTGTTGTTGATA